>NC_133472.1:42895041-42898185 GCF_025370935.1 Choristoneura fumiferana | reverse complement strand
GTAGTTAATAAATAAAAATCAAGTAGTTTTGAAGGACGGTTAAAAAATTATTAATTATTTGTGGGTATTTTGTTTTGTTTCATAAAACGTAAGTGTGGTACTGGGAGTTACAGTGACAAGGTTAAAACGGTGGTTGTGGTTCCGTTAGTCTCAAACAGTACATGGTATAAATACAGGTTGTGTCACTCTGAGAGAGCTCTGGTTGAGTTCGAAACGCGTCTAGTGTAGTGTGGTAATGTGATAGATGGGTTTGTGTGAATTTTGTGTTCTACAGTATGGAGTGGAAGGACTGCATGAAACACGCATATTTTTGCATAACGCTTAGCTATCGTAAGGTCGCGGTGAGCAATGGAAATTATTTCAGTTCATTAAGAATATATATAATAATACAAATATCTACGCTAATTACAAGTATTTATTCAAGTAATTTTACATACGCCATAAAACACATAAGCGGGCGTTTTAAAAAAAAGTGTACCTGATGATTTTCTTCTCTCTTTGAACAATCTACTATATCTTGATAAACTTGTGCGGGACACTCGGTAGAATCCAGTCACAGTCACCATTTGCCGCACTTATCAAAAACATCTCGATAAGGACAGCCGAGAGGCTCCCTGTGACAGCGTCCCCAACCCGGGATTAAGACTAAGTATTTTCAATCCACGCCTGTGGCACCCCCCCCGTCCCGCATCCATAAGTAGCTGGAGCCAGCCTTATCATTTATATCGTAGCAAATTTTTTTTTGGTGGCTGGTTATGGTGCCCCCCAAGACGTGATGCCCTAAGTTAAGTTATTATACTTACTTAATATTGTTACTTGTTAAGTTATTATAAGTACTTAATATTGTTGACCAGGTTTAGCTTATCCGGACAAAGGCACTATAAACGTGCTTGGATACGACATGGAGGATGCACCCGGTGCAAAGAACATAATAACCAGCCTGGCATGATCGGCTTCTGCCACCGCTCTCAGGTCCTGGTCGAGGAGTTCACAGTGCTCGAAGAGTTACAGTTCTTTACTGAGGTTTGTGATGCAATAAACGTCTAGGGAGGCAATCTATTTACAGTCTATTTGATTCTGCCACCATAGATAGATATATATAGATAGATAAGCAGATAGACTAGAAGACTCGTCAAGATTGTTTACCTTTTCTAATGCTAAAAAAACGAACTACTTATAGACTAACCTCACCCATTTCTTCCCCTGGCCTACAGTTATGCCTATGGGATGAGCCGACGCCGTTCATAACAGAGTTCTTCCTGGTCCAAACAAACAAGCTGCTCCGCGATTGCGACCTGGAGGAAGTACGGCATGTGCGCGTGAGAGATCTGGACATCTACTACAAGGCTCAGCTCTGCTGGGCCATAGCTATGATGCTGGAGCCACGGGTAAGGACAAGAGCACCTTGGAAACCCGGGGACTCAATAGGGAGAATGGGTGACACTCTTTACCGGCCCGTATAGTACCGACATGGAAATACCGACCCTGTTTTTCACGTACACGCACATTAAAACTGACATGAGTTTCAATGGGCGTGTACCTAATACAAAAACAGGGTCAGTTATTTACATGTCTGTGTTATTCGGGCCGGTAAAGTGTGTCACCCCTGACAATCATAAAGTATCCAGTTGTATTGAGCGTCAATATGTAGGTAGTTACAGTACATCTATACATTTTTTTGGCTACGAAACCCTATAAAAGGAAAACACGTTTACAATTTAGTAAATATACCTGTCTGATAAAAAATATATATTTCCTTACAGATCGTATATGTGCCCTATTTCTCGATGAACAGAGATATATGTCTGTGATCAATGACAAAATTTGATGTAAGTTTTTCGACTTCTATGAGGCTTTCTTTTATGCGTATACCTAAACCGCGGACGGACGGATATAACTTGTCGGAACTGTAAGGGTTCCGTTTTTGCCATTTTATTTAGTATTTATTTTATCAATGAGGAATTCCTTGTACGTCATCAATAAATTTACGTCAATATCACGACTTTGAACAATTACAACTTTTTTAGCCGTATGTAGTAAAAAAGTAATACAAAGCTTTTGAAAGAGGTTGTAAGTTCATTACTCATTAGACAAAAACATTAGTAGAGGAGACAAAGAGTTAAAATTTATTTTCAAAATAAATAATCAAACAAGCTAAAAAGTCTGCGCGTTCCATGTAAAAGTGTGACTTAATTGTGACGCTATATATAAAATTGGTACCTATGATCACCGATTAACAATCATTTGGTATAGTGATTATTCTTATTTATCAGTATCTTTTTTCAAAAGCAGATCTCACCTGTCCATAGTGAAGCTTTGCTTCTCCACGCACTGCGCTGGAGCAAGGCGACCGCGTGTTTTCTTTGACCACAAAGTCCTCGTCTTTGCGGTTCTCCAGCGTACATGTTCTTCAAGTTTAGTTGTTATAGATGATAGATACATACAGTAATATCATATCAGCGCTGCGGTAGCAATTTGGAACACACATGCAGTCGGGGCTTTTTACATTTAAAACAATGTCATGGTCAAATTCATGACTGTTAGCCCAGCGGTTGTTGTTTCGAGATTTTATCCCTATCCCGTGGGAATATCGGATTAAAAGTAGGCTATGTTTAATCCATATGTCCAGCTATCTACATAACAAAATTTTTCATCCAAATCCGTCCAGCCGTTACAGCGTGAAGAGAGTAACAAACATACTCACTCACTACTCACTCCTTATACTCTTATTCTAGATATTCCCAATCGGATAGGAGGATTAAATCTCGAACAACAACCGCTGGGCTCAGAGACATGAAATATGACATGATTGTTTTTAATGACGACCAGATGGCCTAGTGGTTAGAGAACCTGACTACGAAGCTTGAGGTCCCGGGTTCGATTCCCGTGTCGGGGCAGATATTTGTATGAAAAATACGAATGTTTTTCTCGGGTTTGGGTGTTTAATATGTATTATATAAGTATGTATCTATCTAAATAAATATTTATCCGTTGCTTAGTACCCATAAACACAAGCTTTGCTAAGCTTACTTTGGGACTAGGTTAATTGGTGTTAATTGTCCCGTTATATTATTAATATTTATTATTATATTATTAATGTAACGTCAGTGTTAACTACGATTTAATTTTCGGGAATTACCGAAT
>NC_133472.1:42874188-42894941 GCF_025370935.1 Choristoneura fumiferana | reverse complement strand
TCAAATATACGTCACTTTATTACTTTTTCACTGTCCTTTCGTGTGTTTGAACTTTTGTATAGAATTATCAGAAGGTGGGTAAGTACAGTGACATGATACTAAAGTGTAAAGACCGGCGGTGCTACAAGACTTTATTCATTGCGTGCCCTGCCAAGTAACCGCTGTGCAGCGATCGTCTTGACTCTGCAATGAACAGAGAACGCCGACCTTCACTTGAAGATATATACCTACTTATACCATTTCGTGTATGTATTTTTTGTAATCATGTCACGAAAAAATATTTTTCTTTTTTTCTTGCCTATATATTATCGGGTAAAGGGAGTTTTCTATATTCCATTTCCCGTTTTCCCGTGAGAACTTCGTGAGAACGATATCTCTTTCGGAATGATCGCGTTGGTTGGTAATGTTCTGCGATACAAACTAGAAGAACAAGCGCGCGGTGATCGCTCCGAGCCGCGCCGACGTTACGTTGGGACAACTTACTCTAAAGAGCTTATGCTGAGTGGAAATTAAGCGAAACTCCATGAGCTATAAGCTCTGTTCAATATAAGATTAACTTAGCTAGGAAACGTGCGGATCGAGCCCCGAAACCGATGGTTGATTTGAAGCTGAGGGTATAAACCGTGATTACCTTGAACGAGCCCCAATGTATTATGGGTAAAGACTTCGTGCCGATAACGACGTATCCGTAATCCTATTGCTCAACAGTTTCTTAACACGAGATTGACTAACCGTAGATATGGTGTACTGCCTTTTCGGCGAAATATTTTTCGCCAAATTTCACTTAGCAACCAACCTTTCGCCGAAGTTTTATTTGGCAAACCAATCCTTGGCATAACTTTGCTTCACATTTTTCTTATTTCGCAAACATTTTTATATTGCAAATTTTACTTCATCACACTTTTATGTGGCAAACAATTATGTAGCAAATGATTGGCTAAGGCAAATAACAAATAGTCAAATAACATTTAGCCAATTTTTACACATAAGGTAGGTATATCAGTCATGATATATAATAAAAAGAATAAATGTTAAATTATGTGGTGGTGAGCGAGCGAAGCGAGCGATCAAGACGAGACTAGGCAGAAGCGACTTGGATAGGTTAGGTTCAGAAGGCTAAGGCGGGAGCGAAGCGTAGCGTAGCTTCCGCTTTAGCCTTCGATGTTAGGTTTTTTTTGTACAGAACGGAAAAAAATCATTTGGCTTGCTTGCTTGTTTGCTTGCTAAATGAAGGAATGCCAATCAACGAATTTGACGAAAACACAAATGGCATCTAAAAAAAAATCCCAGGTAATCAAAGTCAAAGTCAAAATATCTTTATTCAATTTAGGCTATAACAAGCACTTATGAATGTCAAAAAAAAAAAAATCTACCACCGGTTCGGAAAACCTCTGCTGAGAAGAATCCGGCAAGAAACTCAACGAGGTATATATATATTTTTTTTAAAACAGATTTACAATATTATTAAATGATATGTATACTTACATCACAAGTATTTAACACAACTTTATTTTTAACACAGTAGGTTCGCTATTTGAAGGGATCGCTAATGCGGATCGGAATTATTTCCAAATATCCCTGTCCATGATATAATCATTAACTTTATAATACGCCTTTGATATTAATGTCTTCTTGACAATAGATCTGAATTTTGTATCCGTTTCATTTATAATATTTTTTGGATATTTATTATAAAAACGTATGCAATTTCCCAGAAAAGACTTTTTGGTTTTAGCCAGTCTGTAAGATGGAACTTTAAGCTTCCCTGTGTTTCTAGTAGCCTTTGGCTTATCGACGTTAGTGGGAAAAATCACATATGTTCTTCCTAACATACATGATTATTTCAAAAACATAAAGCGACGGCAGGGTTAGGATATCTGTTTCCTTAAAAAAAGATCTTAAAGATTCACGCGTCTTCAAATTATAAATTGCTCTAATTGCTCTCTTTTGTAAGATAAAAATTGACTCAATGTCTGCAGCAGATCCCCATAAAATAAGGCCGTACGAAATAATGCTATTAAAGTAAGCAAAATACACCAACCGTGCCGTCGCCACATCGGTTAGCTGCCGTATTTTCCAAACTGCAAAAGCAGCAGAGCTCAATCTACCCGCGATTGCTGTGACGTGAGGTCCCCACTGTAGTTTAGAATCGAGCGTTATTCCTAAAAATACTGTTGATTTTACAAATTCAATAGTTTGACCATTTAACTTTATATTAGAAACTGAATTCGAGCTAGATGAATTTATCAACGAGAATTTAATACATTTAGTTTTCTTAGGATTTAGTAACAAATTATTGGCAGCAAACCATGCGGATATCACGGACAGGGTTTCATTGGGCTCAATGAAGTCGGTATCTTTTCTACTAACCTTGAACAGTAAAGACGTGTCGTCAGCAAACATAACTATACCCGACTTTTGGCTTACCATATAAGTAAGGTCATTTACATAAATAAGATACAGGAATGGGGCAAGAATGGATCCTTGAGGCACTCCCATTTCGACCACAGATCCCTCCGATACCGTTCCGTTAATCGCTACCTTTTGCTTTCTTTGTGTGAGGTAAGATTTAATGAGTTCTAAAGCGAGGCCACGAATGCCATAAAAATTTAACTTACAAATTAAAGTATCATGATCCACACAATCAAAAGCTTTCGAAAGGTCGCAGAATACACCTATAGCGTCATGTGATTCCTCCCAAGCTTGCAATATGAATTTAACTAAACTATGACCCGCGTCTGTAGTAGACCTGCCTTTTGTGAATCCGAACTGCTGTGGATGCATGATTTTATGGGTATTAAAATGCGAGATCATTTGCGTCAGCATTATTTTTTCGAATATTTTGCTAAACGCTGATAGGATGGACACAGGACGATAATCAGAGGGATTATCTTTATCACCTGATTTAAAAATAGGAACTACTTTACTATATTTCATCAAATCTGGAAATACGCCTTCATCTATACAGCTATTAAATATAAATGCTAAAGTTGGAGCAACGACATCTAAAATGGAATGTAGAACCTTAACTGAGACGCCCACAAGTCTTCCGTTTTTTTTACTTTCAATAATCTAAAAGTCTTAATGATGTCACAGGGAGAGACATGCGTGAATTTAAAATTACTTAAGTTTGGAATAGATACATTTTGTTTTAAGAGCGATTCAGCTAACTTTGAGGAAGACGCGAGACATTTTGTCGTTTCGATGGGGATTTTAGAGAAGTAGGTATTAAACTCGTTAGCTACTTTAACCGCGTCCGTTTCTAATACGTTGTTAATCTTTAATGATATAGAGGACTCCGCGTTCTTACGTCGACCGGTTTCAGTATTTATAATTTTCCAAACTGTTTTAATTTTATCATCAGAGGACTTAATTTTATTAGTAACATGGGCTGCTTTTGCTTTATTACATATAATTTTGAATAATTTTGAATAATCCCTGACATACTGGTGGAAACGTTCATCAGTGGTACACGATTTCTTATCATAAAGATCATATAAGACGTCCCTACTCCTACGTATTCCGGGTGTAGCCCATTCATTGAATGATAGTTTGTTTCCTATTTTAATACGTTTTTTACTACACGTTTTATCGTATTCCTCGCATACAGTATTTAACAATATCTTGAAATTTTCGTTTGGATTTTTAGTATTTACTTTTAAATTGTTTACTTTTTGCGCGATGTTTGTTTTGAGACGGTCAAGTCTTTGTTTGTTCAACGGCCTAATTTCTATGGTTTGATTAACACCGCCCCTAGCCCGAGGTAACTTCACTGTTTGAGCTTTGTGATCCGATCGTACTCCACTGATAACAGCTTTTTCTAAATACTTACAAGTTAACCAAATGTTGTCAATACATGTGGCCGAAGTGGTTGTGACTCTGGTGGGTTCATTAAATAAGAAATTTAAATTAAAAGATTTTAAAACAGAAATAAACTGGTCTTTTTCAACGGATTGTGATAAAATATCGATATTAAAGTCCCCGCAGACCACCAGCGCTTTATTACGTTTTACTGATTTCCTTAGAACATCTTCCATAGTATTTATAAACAAAGGAATACTCGAGTTTGGTGGTCTATATATACATAAAATTAAATACTGTTCCGTTTCCGCAGAAGCGATCTCGCATACACGTTCAACAGAAAGGCTGGACAGGTCTTTGCGTTCTTTGAACTTTAAACCATTTTTCACTAATATGAGAGACCCGCCACCTGCTGCAGATTCTCTGCAGAAGGCGCTGGCTATTGCATAATTATGTACATTAAATTGCATTGAATCTTTTTTTAGCCAGGTTTCTGTTAAGCAGATAATATCTAAGTTTAACTTTTCAGAGAGTAATTCTAAATCTAATATTTTGCCAGTGAAGCGATTTATATTTTGATGTAGAAATGATAGACTACTTTGCTTCTCTATTGTCGGTGTAGGTAGTTTAAAGACACATTCGCGCTTGAAGGTGTCGTCCTAACAGGGCCGGGGGAGGGGGGGTGATTTCCGAATACGGAATTAATATAACATGCTAAGGATTTAGCAAGCTTGTCGAGGGTCAGTCGGTAGTCACTAATAACATTATTAGTGTCAAAAAATAAAACGTCACTATGACGGCTCGTCATCTTAAACAATAATTTGTTTAAACGATATAAATGATTATTGGATTTATTTAGAGAAGCAGAATAGGGAAACGCACCTATAATAATGTTTTTAACACCTAGTTTTGATAGTAAATCGAACCCAGTTTTTATGTCCGAATACCTAACGTCGGACCCGTCACTTAACATTATTACAATAATTGACTGCTTAGTCACCTGAGTGAGCATAATTTTTTCAATTATTTGTTTGAATGAGGCATTAGGCATACAGTTATTTATGACACAGCTGTTTGATATATTATTACACAATAATTTGCCCAATCCCTTTCCTATCCTATCAGAAAATACTAGGCGTAATAATTTGCATAACAATCATTTATCAAATCATTAGTTGGGAAATGATATCAGTGCGAAATGTTGAGTTGGGAAATGAAATTTCGCCTAAATAAAAATATGAGATAAATAGTTTGGGAGTTAATAATTTGCTAAATAATTTTCGCCAAATCATTAGTAAACCCGTAGGTATATACACGCTGATGTGGTCGATGATATTTCGAATAAAATTTATATTTATTTTATCCACAACATGTAGGTAGTTATGCAAAGTAGTGACACTAGTTTTTATGTAAGTACGAGAACATTAGGGAACTCGTCGTCGCCGCAATTGATTGATGGCCCGACCGGCGAGGTCCCGTGCCATGCCCATGATCCCGGGTGGGGGGAGGGACGTGATCCCGCGTCGATTCGTCATCGGCGGCGAAGTTCGTCCATCAATCGCGAGCAGCTGTCGACGCGCGAGGTGCCGGCGGCGGCGTAATGAAAATGAATAACCGAAACAAATATACCATTTTCTCCAATTCTGTTTGGAAGGCCTCCATAGGAGAGGGTTGCGAGAACTTGTTGCAGGCGGGTCGCGGGGAACGGGGGGCAGACCGATTCGCAAACCCGCTCACCGCAGTTCGTTGTCGATGGATAATGCGGTAAAATACAAACTGGCTAATTTTGAACTGGTGTTTATTATAAAATTGTCAAATCCAAAAAGTTTAACGAAAAATTTTCTTCTAATTCTTTTTTAAATTTTATTTTAACATGTTTGTTATTTAAACCATTCACAAACAAGTCGAGCAGTCTTCTAACAAATATAGGTGTAGCATTTCATACGTTGGTCGTTTGTCTGATAGAATTTGTGGTATTTTAAAATCAAACAATGTTAAGGTAGCCTTTAAGACTAACAACTCTTTGTACTCTAAACTTTGTAACCACAAAGAGAAGGTAGATAAAGGAACTAGATCGGGTGTATACAAGCTCACTTGTAATGACTGCAGTAAAGTATATGTTGGTCAGACAGGACGCAGTTTTAATGCTAGATTTAAAGAGCATGTTTCGGCATATAGGAATGAGCATCCTGATAAGTCGAATTTTGCCAAACATTTGTTGGAACTAAATCATTCTTTATCGGACTCCGATTCGTATGAGGTGTTACATTATTGTGGCAAGGGGTTTCGTCTCGATGTTTTAGAATGCATGGAGATAATTAGATACAACAGTATGGGGTCTATTATTAATGAGATAATTTAGTTTCATCTCCCTTGCTACGGCTTGGATCTAATTTCGGCAATGGTAGTTAATAAAACATGCCTTGACAGTAAATAAATAAAAAATCAAGGTAGTTTTGAAGGACGGTTAAATTTTTTATTAATAATTTGTGGGTAGTTTTGTTTTGTTTCATAAAACGTATGTGGGTACTTGGGGAGTTACAGTGACAAGTTAAAACGGTGGTTGTGGTTCGTTAGTCTAACAACTGGTAGCATGGTGTACGGTTGTGTCACTCTGAAGATGAGCTCTGTTTGAGTTCGAAACGCGTCAGTGTAGTGTGGTGGTGGTGATAGATGGGTTTGTGTGATTTGTGTGTGTTCTTACAGTGTGGAGGTGGAGGAACTGCATGAACACGCATATTTTGCATAAGCTTAGCTATCGTAAGGTCGCGGGTGAGCAAGGAAATTATTTTAGTTCATTTACGTGAAAGTTTCTCAATAACAATACCCCGAAATTACACACGTCCATAAACCGTCGCCATTTATAAAAGTAGTACATTATACTAGTTTAACTAAAGTAGATAAACCACTCCAAATTACAATACACGTGCTAGTAGTGCAAGCATGAGTGCACTAAGTCGAAGAGCTACTTACTAGCATCCATCCGTCTTCCGACCAACAGCCCGACAGCGTACACCAAGAGATATATTAATATGACACGTTACATGCGGGACGTTATCAGTATCAAAGTTCACTTAAGTCGGGTGACGTGAAAAGGCCGCTCGCCGCAGACGGCCGCGAGATTGATGACGCGAAGAATGCTCGTGCTGATGAACCACGCGGATCATATTATGTAGCAGTGGCGCAGAGTAGATACTATCGTCCAGCGACCCCGAGAGTGAAAGACGTATGAGTTAGGTATATCTTCAGATGCAACACCTATTTGTCAACGGAACACAGGCTTTGAAGTACTCTAATTTAACTTTACTTCTCTGCTAAAAAGCATTTATTATTATACTGACTTTGCCGCATTTTTCATCACTGACGTTACTTACAAAATTTAGACAACCCGGTGGAAATCGAGTTGTCGTGGCGCTCGCCGGTGGTACCTAATAATATAGTGTCACTTAAAAATGGGAATTATGACCGTTCTATTTAATGAACGAGACTATTAAGTCGTAAAAACATTTCTCCATGGAATAGTGGCCTCCGCCCCCTCCGCCCCCTCGGGCCCGCCCGGGCCTTGCGTGACCTTTCGTTCCGTAGCGAAGCGAATACATTTTGAGTTTTCCAGCCAAAAGCCATAATCATAAATAAGTCAAAAGTGGTCACGTGACGATGGCGGCCGCTACGCGCTACGCGCTACGAGCTACAGCTGCGTGCTACGCGCTACGCCCGGAGCTACGGGGCCGGGGCCTCGGCAAGGCCCCAAGACCTCTAGCGTTACTTTAGTACAGGCGTTTTCAACCTTTTGGTTTTAACGGCACACTTTTCATTCATCAAAGTCTCACGGCACACCAGTAAAAATAGCCAAGTGCGAGTCGGACTGGCGCGTAGAGGGTTCCACCTGCCCCGCCATTTCCTTCCGCTCCGTTACCATAACAACCTGACAACTCGTATCGCACAAGCCACGCATCATCGCCAGTTGTTTTCGTAGTATTTGCTCATTAAAATAGCTATTCATGATTTCAATGCATCATACACTTCGCGGCAATCGCGGCACACCGGTCGAAAAGGTCTGCTTTAGTATGTATTGCGAATGCAATACCTAGTATCGTAGGTATCTAAAGATTTTGATTTTGAATACTAAGGTCGCGAGAAGAGCAAACTATCTGACATTATCTGTGCTTCAACACCAGTTTTTGTTCCTAATTAGGGGCGGCATGGAACCCAGCGAAGGGCAAGCGAAGCCACATTTAGCCCTCAGATGAACAAGTGTGATGTTTCTGATGTTTAAAACTGAAACTAAATCTAAACGTATAGGTACACTGCAATCTTAACAAAAAACTCAGTCATTTGTTTGGGTTAGGGACACACTTTATGAAACTTATTCTGTTCAATAACTCTGGAGTGGAGCAGCCTAGACTCTGGAGGTGTCATTGTCGTAGGGTTTTTAAGTAAAATGTGCCAAATACTGCTCAATAGTAAGCAGTATTTGGTGAACTTTATTTTAAAACAATTTTAACGGCTTAGAGATTGCCAAGAAAGATAGTTACACATACTGGTACATACTTTAAGAGTCAACTTTCGTATAGAAAAAAAGCAATTACCGCCGCCGATGGACGGGTGTATCACAGGAATGGGCGTGGTTTGATAAGCCGGTTCTTAGAGATACCTAAGTTGTACCGCTTCAGGAATGCTGTCCCAGGGAGCTGGTTCCATATTTCAGGTAACAAGTTTATTTAAAAACGAAGCATTTCAACTTGAAGTGTAGGAATGTAGGTATGTATTTGTATTGGGTCGATCGCTCGTAGAACTCACAGAATCATTGTTACATCATTAGCCGTTCGCAGCTGTATTGTGTATGATTATTTACCTAGGCGGCTACAGCTCGGCTGCGCCCGGCTCGCTCATTACTCGCGCAGTAAATATTCAACAAACGTATAATTAAATAACAATCTCATTTGGACGTAAGAGCAAGAGCCCGTTAATATTTTTCTTGAGTAGGAGAAAGAACGTGCTCATCGAAAACATTCGTCGCAATTTATTATGAAATTTTGAAGAGGGAGGAGTATTCGGCAGCGGATGTCCAGCACCGCGCCGGCCCGCTGGCGCGGCGCGCGAGTGACAGGCTCATTCCGAGCGACATACTTCGCGTATTTTATTTTGGAAAACAAAAAGGAATGTGTGCCGTTTCCTCCTGGGAAACATCCATCCTTGTTTGAAATTTTACGCTAGCTGTGTGAAATAGAACAATAGGGATGTTGAAAGTAGTTCGAAGACACGACTGCAGTAAAAAAAACGCTTTATTTTAGCCCTGAAAAGCAGATTAATTTTCGATTAACTGCAAAATTAGATTTTTTGTTGCTTTAAAACAAATAAATAGTTAGTTGATTGAGTGTGCGAACAAGTGACGTCATAAGTTGCTATTACAATTCAAACTCTATGGGAGAATTGTGTTTTGACAGCTCATAAAAAGTACGTCAGTTGATTGGTGGACTCAACATTACATAATATTTTGTAAGTAGGTACATAAGAGATCCAACACTCGCGTTATACACGCGTATGTTAGGCTTACCGGCGCGGTATTAGTAGTCTGCAGTCACTGAGTACATTTTCGAGTGGCAATTACCAAAAAAATAAATAGAATCACTATGAGTTTAAAGTACCCTAGCTGGAATATATTATCTTTGGAAATTAATATTGTTTGCTAAGAATTCGTTTATCACTATACTGAACTATGCGGTATTCTGGAATAAAATCTATCCCATGTCCCTTCCATGGTCCGAAAATATATTTATACCTCATCTTAATCGCGCTTGAAAAGGCAACAGATAGACATAGTTATTTTCGCATTTGCAATATTAGTAAGCAAAGGATGTGTGGACTAGTAAGAAAGAATATGTCGTGCGGGCGTGAGAGCGCGGCGCTCCGGCGCGGGAGACTGCGCAGGCGCCGCGCGGAAACAGTTACGATCACATATTTAGAATACAGTGTTTTCCTTCGTTTGGGCGGCGCTGAGTATCAACAGGAAACGAACGCGTCCTGTTGGTGCGGGCTCCGGGGATGACGGCGAGCTGGAAATAACTAAGTAAGTAGAGTACAAGTAAATCAAGCCTGCTGCCGGTCCCGGCTACGACCCAGGATAAATAATTTTTGGTCAAACATATCGCAACTCATTATGTTAAGTGTCAAATCCAATACAGAATATGAGCATAGCTTCTTCACGAACGCGCCACTCCTCGTAGTATAATGTAGGCAGTTGAGAGTTACTAGACTCTGTAAAGACTTGCAGGATTCACTTAAGCATGTGTTGGGTACGTATTATAATGTATAAATTTAAAATACATATCGGTTGAAATACATACAGTTGAAATACCGAAAATTGAAAAATATAATGGTTGTAATATTAATCAAAATTCATAAAGCACGTTTTTCATATTGGTCGAAATACATACAATTAAAATGACTAAGTTCACAATGTATGTATATGTTCAGAATATATATGTCGGCGGCCGATCGTAAAATCCGCCAGATCACGAAATTCCTCGGCATATCGTGAAACGCCGCCATTTCATGATATGCCTAAACGTTGGCCAGGCATATCACGATGTGCCTGAGAAATAATACGGCAGATCGATTAGAGCAACGCATTCGTCGATATTCCTAGCTCTATACCGGGCACATCGTAAAATAGTTTCTTTTTTTGGCCACTGGTGGCGCTGCGTATGCAATGGCGGCCGTGACCAGCTGACCGGTCGTGTTTGTTTAGCGCGTGAAAAATGTCGGCGTCGCAACAAAATTATATTTAAACCGAAACTAGTGATTGAATTCAAAATAGAAGTGCAAAAGAAGCTTTTGAACATCAGCTCCGTTCTTTTTATGTGAATCAAACGTATTCTGTGCACAATGTGAAAAAACCATGGACGTCTGCCCGTATTTTAGAGGTTAGTATTTTGTTGATAAATAAAGTATTCACTAGTTGTTACTTATTTATATAGAAAAATTTAGGTACGACGAGCGAAGCGAGGAGTGGTTAGTTTTAATTGTGATCACGACGCACGAGCCGAGCGTGCGTAGCGAGCGTGCCGCGGCAGCGGCCGGCGAAGTGCCAGAACCGATATGGCGGCGTTTCATGATATGCCTAGGAATTTCATGATCTGCCTAAACTGGCCAAATCATGAAATGGCGGCGCTTCATGATATGCCTAGGAATTTCATGATCTGCCTAAACGCCACTAGGCAAATCGTTAAACGGTGAGTTTTGAACGATATGGCGGATGTCCCTAAGCCAATTCATGAAATGGCGGCATTTCACGATATGCCTAGGAATTTCGTGATCTGGCGGATTTTACGATCGGCCGCCGACATATACAATCAGAATATATTATTATATATTGTTATATCTTTCAACTATTGTTGAAAGATATAACAAAGATATAACAATTAAAATTCCTATAGTACGTTTTCCATAATGGTCAAAATACATACTATATAATGCCTAGGTTCATCACCATCTCCAGTCTATTCACGTTGTATTTACATGTTAAATTCTGAAAAATGAAGGACTGTAAGACAAGTCGACGGAGCTCCGCTTCGCAGAGCTCCTATTCAGGGTAGTTAAGGCGCTTCGCGCCTGGACAAAACTCTAACCTAACTTAACCTATAAGATACCGACTGATCGGAATCGGTATTGTCCAACAAGACCTTGCATTTTAAACTAAAGTCTGATCATTAATTGAATAGAAACTTTAGGTGCGACGACGAGCGTAGCGAGGAGGAGCGTGTTAGGTTCAACTATGGCCACAACAAGCCAGAATTGTAATATATATTCATTTGTCTTTGTGAAAATTCAGTGTCTAGTATGTATTTCAACCATTATAGAAAACATACTGTATAGATTTTAAACGTATACATTATGAAAATATGCATTTTGTCCCATATGACTAAGAACCATTATGCGTTGTAACCATTATATATTTTGACCACTATGCATTTCAAGCTTATGCGTTTAGAACTTATGTCAAATATCTTTATATATTTTGATGCATTATACTTTATAATTTTCGATATTTCAACTGTATGTATTTCAACCAATATGTATTTTAAATTTATACATTATAATACGTACCCGTCAAAGTCTATTGAAAGGTCTCGCTCGATTGTGTACCGTTATCAATAATTTCAAATCTTGCTATTGACTGAGTGCTGTAGAATATAATTATACACCAACTTCCGCCTTAATTTAAGTGTTCCCCAAAACTTTCAGAGCAACTCGCACTCGCCAAATTAAATTTATACGTATCGTTGAAGTTTGACGAAAACCTCAGAACAAGTTGGACGCCCCCCCTCCCCCCATCACCACACGGTCAGAACGTGCCCTCTCTTTGCATGCGATATCAAGTTCATACGGTACTTTTAATTTATGATTGAATTAGATAACACGTCAAATACACTAGCCGTACAGCATAAAGCGGGAAATAGCTTTTGGATTTCTGCATTTTCACTACAAAATTAGCACATTGTAGTTCTATAAGTTGAATTGGATTATTAACATCAGTGTTCATTGAACCTTTGCAGAAATCAGTTTACCTAGGTACTGATTTATTAGTGGCAGCGCTTTGCCTATAATAATGTTATCGGCGTGCGACTTACTCAGCGCGTGTCAAATCCTCGCGATAACGGCCCCCCTCCTCCCTCCCCCCACCGTCGTCTGCGCTACCATCTGGGCGGCAGGCGGCAGCGGACTGCGCTGCGCACGCGCCGAACGCCGACACATAAACAATGTTTTATTACTGGGAATGATATATCTTTTATACGAATGATAAGACAAATTAAATACGACCCGTGATGTATACTGTAGAGTAGAAGAATGAATAATTGTAAGTAAGTATGAATGTGACTTTGAGTTTTAGCCAAAATTATATTTTTAGTATAATGTCGAACACGTAAGTAAATAATAATAATAATAATACTTAATAATAAGTTTTATTTTCAGGCATTCAAAGTACACCCATATTAAACCCATAGTAAACTGTACCGTCTTTTCATTAGTAGTCTTAAATCAGGTACTTTGTATCTGAAACTCCATTGAAACTGAATAAGTTAAAGCTGTAAAGTGAAGTTGCAAGTTTACTTCAGGTTTTCGTATTTAATTTGTAAGCGGAGCAGAGCTCCTTAACTTGGATAGAATGACGGACCACTCCGTAAAAGCCGTTGTCGCAAAGTTGATCGTTGCTTTTTTTGATCGCCAGGCGGGCGGCGCGCGGCGCGCGGCCGGGTTTCACTGTTGGAATGCATAAAATCAATATCGCATAATATTGTTACGCACAATTTTATTAGCCGAAAAATCGATATAAGGGAGACCGGCGTACTAATTAACAAAATTAATATATTCAGTTGTATAACAAATGGTTGAGGCGCCTCAAGTACCTACTCTAAACTGTTTACTAACAGTTATACCTACTACAATGCTTTCGGAGCGTTACATCTGTCAAGCCGACGTTCCTCGTCAGGACAGCTTAGGGAAAACGCGGTAGTAAATTATAAACATACAGGACGTCAAGTACAGGTTCCTTAGTTCTCACTCTAGTCACATCTTATGTTGGACGCAGCTGAAACATTGTATGTAATTCTTGCGACATAAAACCAGTTCGATAAAAGTTTAGTAACAAATAAAGTTAAGTAACAAAGCGACTATTTTGTATATGCTAAGTGATTTGGGTTCCACAGTTACTTAGTATCCAAAAATATTTTTGGGCTAGTATACTAACTAATCCTACTCATATTATAAATGCTAAAGTTTGTGATATGCGTGTGTGTGTGTGTGTGTGTGTGTGTGTGTGTGTGTGTGTGTGTGTGTGTGTGTTTTTACTTCTTCACGCTAAAAAAGCGCGGGATAGGGTTAAAATTTATTTGGCACAGTTATTTTTAGTGCAATGTCAGTGAAGACTATAGTATAATTTTTGGGAATTCACTAAAGTCCCGGAATTTGAAGTCACTGCTGTATTTAATGATTTGCGCACGCGAAGCCGCGGGTGAACACTTGTAATTTAATAAAACTATATTATTATGTTCCGGCCATCAGCGCGCAGGTGGTCGCGGGTGGTCGCGGGTGGTCGCGGGCGGCGGAGCGGCGCTCGTAAAGCGGCGCGGCCAAATTGACAATTACGTCGTAAATACGTCGGCGATACGCAGCTATCGCGACGCGACGCGGCTAATACACTCGCCGACATTGTCTCTTTTGACGACCACGTAAAGCCACCATTAAACGTCCTCTTCCTGCTGGCGATGATGGCGGATGCGTGCGTGTTAATGCGTTATTGTATTAGCAGACTAGCGAGTGTCGCGGCGTCGCGCGCCGGCCGTCAATCACGCGGCTGCCGGTGGCGGTCCCGGCGCCTCGTTTGTATTGCTAATAGCAGATGTCACCGCCACGCGCACGCGCCCGCCGGCGCGGAATGACGGAATGACCGACGATCTCGCCGGATATGTTAATCGCTGTTAAACGACCTTTTATCTCGGCATTTCTGTTTATTCGCGTTTGTATTCAAAGAATTATGATTAGTAAAGAAAGGGCTGCCGGGGTCCTATTGTTAGGAACGCGATCGTAATAAGCGCTTTGTTGTGGCAGGTTAGGTTAAGTGGAGCGACACTGAAGGCGCCCCACTCCCACTTCCCGCTCGGAGAGCTAAGCGTTGTGCCGATTGCTGCGAGCACGAGTGTTACATGTTGAACTAAATATGGATGGACTCTATGGACCGAAATAAATGTTTTTTATTTAGGTATTTATTGACACATAAAATTCTTAGCCCTATTTTCAGGGTTTCGTAGTACACACGTTATAGTAGGTATCACAATGTCCGTTCATCCGTGGCTTAGCTTAGAGACTGCCAGTGTTAGAAATTTGCACTTAGGTAATTTTTTATGAGGATACATAATAGGTTAGCGATAGTGAGTTTAGTTATATCTATTAAATATATTAGAATTATTTGCCTGAAACACAGGGAATCCTAGTTCAGGCATTTCTTTAAATATTTCTTTTACAGTATATTTTATTCTTAAGTTAAAATATGATGTAAAGTGAGTTTTTGGATATTATTATTATATAGTGACGCTGCGCGGTGCCGCGCGTCGTGGCCGCGCGAGCCGACAGTACTTTGTGGCCACGCACTTTGTTCAGAGGTGAGCTAGATAAGAGAAATGCACTCTATGACTCTACGAGTATGACATTTAGCAATTATGGCAGCTTTAAATCGTATATAGGTCGGCGCGCTGTAGATGGAAAAACTTTTAATCTATATACCTACGTTTGCTCCCAAGAGTGTTGTGTCACGTGGCGTTAGCAACGATAATTTCTCAGGAATGGTTTCAGTGCCGCTAATTGAATCACTAGAATTAGCGTAGTAGCGATGTAGTGAATTACCGAGACCTAATTGGAACCTTGCCCGTTCCGACTCTGCTGGTACCTGCTGAATGGTTGCCGTAGAGGCGCCGGGTCGGCTTTGCCGGTGGGATTAGAACGCAGTGAATGGAATCTGTCAACAGGCTGATTTGTAGCATTATACGTATGTACACAGCGAGGACTTAATCATCATCATCATCCCAGCCTATATACGTCCCACTGCTGGGCACAGGCCTCCTCTCAGAACCAGAGGGCTTGGGCCATAGTTCCCACGCTGGCCCAGTGCGGATTGGGAACTTCGCACGCACCATTGAATCGCTTCGCAGGTTTGTGCAGGTTTCCTCACGATGTTTTCCTTCACCGCGAAGCTCGTGGTAAATTTCAAATGTAATTCCGCACATGAATTTCGAAAAACTCAGAGGTGCGAGCCGGAGTTCGAATCCACGACCCTCTGCTTGAGAGGCGATAGGTCAACCCACTAGGCCACCATGGCTTCCCGGAGGACTAAACCTAACGTTATTGCTTACGTACCTATTACGAGTAGAGCTGCTCATTTAACCGTTCATAGTTTTATATCGTCTCGATTGTATTGTAAATAGGTTAACCTTTATACGCCAATGGTTTTAGTTTTTATGTCCCAAATCAACATATTATACGAGTACTATCATCGTAGAACTGTTACTCTAAAATAATATTTTGTGAACTTACTCCTAAAAAAATTTGATTTCCTAATTAGATTTTATTTAGGCTGGTATTTTAGACTTTAAGTTTATTTAACAGTTTATAAAACCAATAGAATAATATTATTATTATATTGTGCTCTTGTCGTGCTCTACTTCAGAGCCTGATCAATTTCACGAGTGTGGTTGCGCCGGACACTGTGTGCTTGGGCTTGACCTACACGCACTTGTTCGCAAAGGTTGTTATGTCAACACTCAATCGACGGTAAAGTCTTCAATCCTCGATATGCAAAGTCAATTTCATTTCACATATCCCAGTTAATGGAAAAAAAGAACGGCAGGCGTCAGGTGTCGCTGTGAAGTCCTCCAATTACATTCGCGTCCAACTCGAATGCTAATTCCGTCCCGGCCCAATATTGACTCTCGCGTGACCCCCCTCTCCCCCTCTCCCCCATGTACTCGCGTGCAGCGCGCCCGGTGCAACGGCACCAGCAAGTAAGCAGTATTGCAACAACCAGAGTGGCTAGCTGAGGTCATTGTTGTTGAAAGCGCCCTTGCAGGGCCTCCCGGGAAGCAACTTAATTACTCCCTGCTCGGATTTGGCGGGGTGGGGCGTTAGCTACCATTTGTAAATTTATGTTAAAATTAAATTAGCATGGGACAAAGTCCATTCCATTCATTGAATTGTTTGAACGGAATAAACATGGAACTCAATTACCGGATTTATTCGTTTCGTCCATTTTAGTATTGATCGAGAGGGAATGTTCGGAACTGCTTCGAGCCGAGTTATTGCAGGCTTCGATCAATCATGATCGTCCAGTTTAATACATCGGTTTCGTAATAACGGCAAAACTGACGAAAGTTTCATAATTACAATACACCCACGTGCAGCGGCGTGGCGCGTGGACGACGGCGCGTGGCGGCGCATTCAGCGTTGCGTGCGACGCGACGGCCACTGTGCAAAACACAACTTCAATTTTTTTTACACTTAAATGCCAATCGAAGTAAGTTTACTAAGAAAGCTCAACAGCTCCGGTTTGAAAGCCGGACCGTATTTTGATCGTTTATTTCTGTCTTTAATTATTACTAATTTTAATGTAGTTTTTTTTATTGTACCTAAATATTCTACCTTTTATACTATTCTATCAATAAAAATAATATTAGTTTTCATCGCTAGAAACTACCATTCTAAATACTGACAATAGAGTGACCGGACCGCAGGGCCCGGAACACATCCGGTGTGACAGTGGCATGACGGTCAAAGAGTCTATTGTGCCATGAAATTGCAGTGCGGCGGCAGTGTGTGCACAACGTGTTTGCGAGTCTCCGACCGGCGGCGAGCAGCCCGTATCCCCCCCCCCCCCCGCACAACAAGGTTACGAATGTAATTTTAATTACGTTGTAAAACATTTTATAGATTATACCATGTTTTATGTCGCTATGAATGATTTAAAGGCTTTGACTTTTATTTTATCAGTGATTTATTAAAATAAATCATTTCAAAATGTTATCCATTACTGTCCATTCTTCACATCTGTTTGCACCGTTAAATCAAAAAGATTATTAATAACCGCCTCGCTCATACTTTGTTGAAGTAATAAATGTTCTAATTTAAAATTAATGATTACGTAACACTGTTTACTTGTAGCAAAATGTTAATAACGTTAAACTAGTCGATGAAAACTGGTAACAGGGTGGGCGCGGGGCGCGGGGCGTGGGCCCCGCAGATGTTCATTCCCGGGATCCGTTCATTTTAGCTTGAAGCGGCATTGTTTTAAAGTAAGCAATAATGACGACTGCCGTGGCTGCCTTAGACATTTTGCCATTTACTAAAGAGTAGGTATACTTATGGAAGTCACATCTCGATTCATTCTTTCAGAAGCATTCAGTATGACTGCACTGAGGCGAGCCTTTAGACGCCGCTATGCGACAAGTCGTATGGTGCACCGCGTCTGCTGCGGCCCGAGCCATCGTCCTCGCTACCGCTACCGCGCGGCGCTGCCCTCATTAGTGAAACAATAGTCGAAAGACCACCTTTTGTACCTAGGTTCAAAGTATTCGAGCATCGATCCTTCTTAACGATCACCTTAACCGTGCGTCGAGTCGGTCAATTTTAATGAAGTGCTGAATGGCGGGTTTTGCGGCAGCCGGCGGTCATTGTGCGCTAATTGCCGCGCCGGGCCCGCCGGCCACCCGGCGTGCCACAACACTCGTACCACACTCGCCTGCTGGTGCCCGCTTGCGGATATGTTATGGGGCTTTAATAACACGTAGTTAACTTATTAATTATAATTAATTTCTCGAAACAGACTCAAAACCTGTCCAACTATCATAACGTAGATTCATAACTACGGATACGAACTGGCGAATTGATGTTGAATACTTAATGCTCTGCAATTCTCGCCTAGAGTTTCATCAATATTATAAACCAATCAGCTCAAGGCGGCCAGCAGCAGCGTTGCAAGCTCGTCAGTAGGTAGATGAACTATAATGTAATTAACTCACGTATGAAATCATCATGGCAGCCAACATATCGTAACGTATGGCACAGGCCTCCTCTCAGAAAAAGAGTAACCACGCAGGCTCAAGTAGCCCAATGCGGATAGGGAATTTCACACACCATTGATCTTCTTAACAGATCAACGTAACATGACAAGCTCGTGGTAAGTTTCAAATGAAATTTCACATACAAATTTCTAAAAATAAAGAGCCCGGGCTCGAACCCACGTACCCTCTGCTTGAGAGGCCAGTGGTCAGGCTACCACGACACATTATAAAATAATAAGATTAATTATAAATCGCGGCCAGCATCTTGGGTACATACAACGCCCCGGCGCTGCGCTACCTTTGGAAGAGGAAGCCCATTTCCGTTAATTTTATGTGTTTTATTTGTTAAATACCCAAATAATTATTACGATACGAGTATGAATAATAATAATAGTATGAGTATGAATAATATCAGAGGATTATCAAATGTCTTCTTAAAATAAAGTAACTAACAACCAGCACGAAATTAGTTTTAATTTGTTGTTAGGATCATCGGTGTAGTAGGACAAGCAGTCGCGCTCGCGGTGTCTGGCGCGCCCGAGCCGAGCCCGACGCGAGCGCGGCGCGCCGCCCGCCCGACTAATTCCCGCGCTCCGCCGGCGTCGTCCACGCTTTGACACGCTGCAGATTAAAACTTAATTGCGCCGTAATTCACCCGCTCCCGAGCGTGGGAACGTCTTGCGTCGTCCCGGCAGAGACGCAGCGCAGCGTTACCGCAATATTAAGTCCAATACACGAGATATCCATACTAGAACCATTAATTGTGAACCAAGGGGCATTGAATAAACTGAAGAGTGCAAATCTAATAAGTGTTTGGAGGACGACTGCGACAGTTCCAGCAAAGAAACGCCAACAGCTACTCAAAGCTCGGGTACGTGAAGAAGATTACGAGTATCATTATACTGGTTGTACTAACTACAATAGAATATTTTCCATGCTCGTGCGGACAAAAAAAAACATTCATCAGGTGGTAGGATAGGGTAGAAGGTCCGCCCGGATTGCTACCACCATCTTGCTCGCTAATCCTGCCGTGAAGCAGCAGTGCTTGCACTGTTGTGTTTCGGCGTGGAGAGTAAGACATTCGGTGAAATTACTGGCACTTGAGGTATCCCATCTTAGGCCTCTAGGTTGGCAACGCGTCTGCAATACCCCTGGTGTTGCAGATGTTCATGGGCGGTGGTGATCTCTAACCATCAGGAGACCCACTTGCTCGTTTGCCATCCAGTCGAATAAAAAAAACATATTTTTCTGCACACTTGCGGGAAAGACGATCTCTCTATATGGATATGTTGACCAGCGTAATAAGGCAATTACCATATTGTATTGCACAGGTTATTAAACTTGACTTGCTGCTTTATGTTTCTTGCTGCTTTATTTAGTTTCTCTGTGGTAATATCTTGTTGTGGATTAATTCTCATCCGGAGAAACCTCTAGAGTAATTGTTAGTGCAGCAGTTCTCTTCTCCTTGATTTGTGGAGAATGGATAGAATCTGTCAGCTACTTGGAAGGAACTTAAACAATTCAATCCTGAACCTACTTAGCTGGAGTTTATTAATTTGTACATTATTTCAACGATTTAAATATGTCCCAAGGCTAAAACAACACGGCAGCCGCTCAGCACGCCGCTCGCTTGGCCCCCTCCATGCCGGCTATTCTCCATTACATTACAACTTCGCAGTCTTAGGGATTTATTTGGAAGTAAACAATGTCAATTTACTTAAAGTTAACGACGGACGTGCGATATCGTTCACAATCTAAGAATACTTTTAAGTATGGATTCTAAAGCAGAATTGCCAAGTATCAAATCAAATCGAGTAGGTGGATGGAGTGTTTTTGTCAATAATCGCTTCTATGGTCAATATTTTTTCTAAAAAAACCTTTATAGCTCAGGATAATTTTGAACACTGAATATATGAGTTATGTGTTGCTACGCGACCCAGGTATTACATATTTCACGCGTAAGTACCTTGTCCTAAGCTTTATGTACAATTTATTCAACCCGTATGCGCAATAAAGATCATCTTTTCAGTTAGTTGCGTGTATAGCTTGCTCCTTGCTACTGAGTTGTCGTAGTTTGGTAATCGATAACCGATAACATCTTTGGCAGTGTTTTTACAAGCCCGAATGCCATCCGTATACATTCCAAAAACATAACTCACCTTCCAGCAGTTGCGTAAAAAAGCTTGTTTTTGAAATAAAAAAATATTTATGAACACTTTTTTACATGTACGATTGCAAATAATATGGAGGGGAAATACTTTTTGTTTTCACGGTTCCATCAAATTAATGACCCATAAATAAGTTCTGCCTCAGGTAAACATTCGCTGAAGTGTTAGGACACGC
>NC_133472.1:42784970-42856709 GCF_025370935.1 Choristoneura fumiferana | reverse complement strand
GCGCCGCAAAAAACTTGGCAGAATGACATTTTTTTCATAATAATATAATTACAAATAAAATACTTAAAAACTATATTATACAATATAAAGAAAAAAAAGTTATATGGATTTCTGAATAATAGTCAAAACCACTAGTGATTGCTTCGCTGCATCTGCAACGGTTTAGAGTTAGGCATGCAGATATATGATCGATTTAGTTCAACAAAAAACTTTGAAAATCGTTTAACACAAGTCATGTAGTTCATAGAAGACTTTTTTAATTTGTTTCTGATAAGCATTTAATTAATTTATTGAATCAGGCGTTACTTTGCGGAGGTCCATATCAATGAACTAAAAGAATTTCTTAACATGTAATGTAAATTTGTCTTTTTGTAAAATTTCTTAACCTGAAAAGGTCGCGGGTGAGCAAGGAAATTCTTTTAGTTCATTTTTAAGCATTATAATTGTTGTCATGTACATGAGTCAATAAAATAACACACTGATTGTTTATGAAAAAAAAAAACAACTCGAATGGTGTTCTTTTATGTTGGAGGTAAATCAAAATGTATAGTGAAAAAGCCAGTGCTAATACAGTATAAGTAACAAATCTCTAATGTACATGGATATAATTATGTACCACATAGGTTTCGCGATTTCAACAATCGCTATGTTCGATTGTACAGTCGGTGACCTAACGTAGGTACAGTTGTGAATAATACTATGATATGATGCGTATTTTGTCGCAAAGTTTTGAATTTATCTTGCTATCTAATTAGCTTACTGAAGTTTACTGGAGCTGATTGAGATAGCAAGATAAATATGAAGTTATCCGATGCAAAGATTGTTATTATTATTCGACTGGATGGCAAACGAGCAAGTGGGTTCTCCTGATGGTAAGAGATCACCACTACCCATAAACATCTGCAACACCAGGGTATTGCAGATGCGTTGCCAACCTAGAGGCCTAAGATGGGATACCTCAAGTGCCAGTAATTTCACCGGCTGTCTTACTCTCCATGCCGAAACACAACAGTGCAATCACTGCTGCTTCACGGCAGGATTAGCGAGCAAGATGGTGGTAGCAATCCGGGCGGACCTTGCACAAGGTCCTACCACCTGCAAACCTAACAAGTTTTAACTAAAGTTATAAATGTTAGACAATATATAACATTTATAACCACTTGTCTATCCAATTAGTATGATATGAAAATGTATACATAAGTTAGAGAACCGATCATACTATACTGCATCCTTACACTGGTCCAGGAAACTGAATCGCGTACCACAATATAAGGTTAGCTCATGAGTTTCAGAATCGAATGTTTTGCATTTGCCAGTTGCCACTCTGTTGGTTAAGCCCTTGTTTGTGTGTAGATTATATACTGGCCTTATACTGTGCCTTTATTGTATATTTGTTGAAATAATCGACTATTGACGAAATACCGTATGTGGAAAACGACCGTTATGTAAGGAATATAAATTTATTGATGGATTCATAAACGCTAGCCCGAATATAACGTAACAAAAATTATTTCGTATTAATACAAAGCACAAGCTGGGACTTGTTTAAAAACCATAGTTTAGTCGCTTGACTTCGAACTCGGGTAAATCCAATTCTGACGATTTTTAATATTTTGATATTAACCCTTACCATAGAATCAAAAGCAGCTATCGAATACATACCTGACAAAGGAATTTTTAAAGCTAGTCGTATTTTCAATGATTACAATGAATATTGTAACTTATAACTAAAATAATAAGGTAGAATTTCCAAATCAATGCATATGGTAGCTGAATCGTCTCTGCCTTATAACGGGTTAAATAAAAGGGTAGAAAACTAGTTTTGTACAATTTTACCAGTTAAGCATAATTCTTTGTCGTTTTTGAGAAAAATACAGTTAAAATCATAATATTTTATCAAAATCAGATAATCCATGTTTTTTTTTTTTTTTTTTTCAAATGTAGGTAAGTCCATCCAAGCCAATCAGCGAAAAAAGTTTGTTCAACATTGCTGTTAGTATTTTTTTCAAATCTAGATAAATCCAGGTCAAATCAAAAGTATACAAATGCACATGCTGTAGTATTTTTTTCAAATCTAGATAAATCCAGGTCAAATCAAAAGTATACAAATGCACACTGAGTTTTTTCAAAGATAGATAAATTGCAATCGATTATGTCAAATGAAGGTAAATCCAATCAACATTTTATTTTTTGTAAAGAATGTATAGTTTTAATGCTGAATTTGCCGAACAGGATCGCTTTCTTTAATGCTTTAGCCATAATAAAAAAATACAGCCTTTCAAATCACCGAATTAACGATATTATCACTTTTTTTTAATATCTCCCAAATGGTTAAGAGTGGATTTATCTGAGTTTGAAGTTAAGCGACTCATTTGTCAATCAATCTGTTTTTATATTCATTTTGTTGCGCACATAGTTTTCATTCACTCATTTTATCCATTCGCGCTAGCTGAGTCCATCTTATAAAGATGTAATTTATTGCGATTTTCGGTCAATTATATTGTCATTTATAAATTAAGCTCATTGCTGCTATCTGTGCTGCTATTAATACCTAATCTACCAAAAATATATTTATTTTGGTAATAAAAGAAAACCTAATGTATACTTACACTTTGGACTTGATATAAAAAGGGTATTTTTTACATAAAAAATGATTAATATTTGTAAGCAGTAAGCCACTCGTTAAATAATGTAAGGGTCTCGAGGGGGGTTAAAAACTCAATGTGTCTTTGGGGTGGGAGAGCGATTCTTTAGTAGTACGTTATGAATCAGAACATGCGTTTCTCAGCATTTTATTTCAACAGGGTTTTATCTAGGGATACTCAGGCATTTTAAGAGAAAGTAAAAAATGTTTAATGTATGTTGTTTTTGCGTCGTATTTTGTCATTATAAGTTCGTATTTATCTTGATTTCATAAGTAGCTTCAGTAAACTTGAGTATGCAAGGTAAAAACGAACACTTCCGACAAAATGTGACGGCGAATCTTTATTCACTGCATCTACCAAAATTCCTTGTATCATTTCATTAATGAATAGGCCTTAAGTGGTAACGATACCTGTTAAAAAACTCACTATTTGAATACGCTATGTTTCCATGTAATCGTCTTTAGGCATATGACCTTTAGACCTCGTTTGTAATTTATCTACTTCATCTCATCACGTTTTTTTATAGACGACCGTATACTTTTCGCTGGAACGTTCGTTTTGAGATATTAGCTTTTTGAATAACGCCATTCGTCAGAATATTTGGATTGAAACTTTTAACGCCTAAAGATTTTAAATGAAATGCCTAGAAAAAATGTTCGGTGCACTCAAATGCTTCTTTTTAACCGACTTCGGAAAACGAAAGAGGGTCTCAGTTCCTCCGTTTCTTTAATGTGTGAATGTAAAAAGGTATATTGTAATTTATTCACGTTGAGAAATTAATACGGAAGGATGGGAAATAATATAAAGATTTTTGTGATGCGTAGAAGGTTTTTTATAACAATGTTCTTTCTCCTACGCCGAGGTATACACGTATGGAGATTAATATAACATAAATATATACATTCGTAATTATTTACCATAAAAATTTACACGGCTGCACTGCACTTAGATATACTAATATATTATGTATATGTTATGTTTAGATTAAATTAATTTTTAATTTTAGAATAGTGTACGAAAAGAACTCTAAAAATGAGAACAATAGCGATATATCACTGTGGTAAGGTTATAAACTGACAAAATGAAGGATTTTTAATAAATTTCAACCTTTTTATAATATTTACAAAAATAGTTTAAATAAAAAAATGTGTTATAAATAATATTTAACCTTTACGGTGAATTCTTTACTGTTTAACCGTAAAGGTAAAATAAGGACATTTATAAACCTAGCAGCATGCAGCACGTAGTTAATGGAGAAATGCTATAAAGTGTACACATACCAGCGCCTTACATTTTATTCATTTATACAAAAAAAAAACTAATTGTCAGTTTGAATTTTATCACTGCGTTAGCTCAAATATTAGTTACACGAATTTCAGAACTATGCTTTTAACACTTTCACCACTTGGTAGCTTTATTGGCAGTTCACTTATATTTAATTATATTATATTAATGTTTTAGGTGTGTAACACGCGTCATGTGTACGGATCAGTAGCGTATGTATTTACTTATAAAACCAAGCCAATAATATTTTTCACAACTATCAATGTCTATGTAAAGTATATTTTATTTGGTTAAGGCAAATGCACACCAGATGCGTGTGCGCGTCACGCTCACGAATCTGGTGTGTAGTGGCCTCTAATCAACCAGCACTTAATATTTGATCATAATTTAATATCACTCACTGTCAACGCTGTCAAATACTTTTATTTTAACCTTGTCTATTCTACAAGTAAAAGTTCGATTGAATGCTATGAGTGAAGTTGGCCGATATATTTATTGTTGGAATTGACAGAGTTAAATGGTTAAAGTAAGCTAATATGTGCAACAAAACTTGAGCAATCAGGAATGATGCACTTAAAAATACAATCCAATTTGCAGTTTTAATAGGTAATCAAACTATGCTATTCTGTCTGGTTTGAATCCAAATGGTTTTGAATTAGTTACGGAGCGATATGATTAAGTTGCTTATTTACTTAAATTTTAGTTTAATCTAGTTATAGGACAATGGTTGTACAGATCGGCATTCGAACGTTCAAACTAAGTGTGGCAAGGTTCGTAACCTTTGGTGTAAGTTTTTTGTCGCAAAAAAACGTCACTTGCTGTGAGACCAGAGGCCGTATTTTCTAACGTTGCTGACACTTGCAATCACAATCAAATGACAGTTTTTGTATGCGAAAACTGTCATTTGATTGTGATCGCGAGCGTCATAAACGTTACGCAGTAGACCCTCTGTTTGTTGCCGGTATGCGCCGATTGCGGATACCGATTTTCCCAAAGTGTTCGAGAGTTTAAAACTCAAAGTGAGTTTGAATATTTTTGCGTCAAAAACCTACACTGGAAGCTCTGTTCCCTTTATCAGGTTATGACTTTCGACTATTTAACCTTTTCAGCGTCAATCCCAAATATATAGTAAAACTAATTTGAAAGTTACGCCATTGCGAGAACATCACTTTTATGTTGAAAAGAGATTTGTCGTTGGCTAAGATCTGATCTTGGTATGTTATGTTTAGTCATTTATGCGCGATTCATCAATCATTCATAAGTGATAAACATACCTACAAACGTTAACATTTGTAAAAGTTTTAACATATTTCTCGGTCGGTTACATTGAAAAAGGCTAAAAAATCTACTTGTCTACCAATACACCCGTGTATTCGCTTAACCCTATTCTAGTTAAAGTACGTTTCGTTTTCATCTGCTACTTCATTTAAGCTAAATGGGTTTTTAGGTGTCATGATCTGTTAAGGTAAAAGATAAAAGCATTTTTAGTATGTGTGAGTAATTCGATGCCTTTTAAAAACCTGATAAAGTTATTTGTAGCTATCTCAGTGGTTGGAGAGTATTTGATGTTTAATATGATTCACTCAGTGCCTTGCGGGTTCCGTCTTTGCTCACGGGTTGGTTTACCATTGTAATCGCCGTTAATTCCTCACGAATATTCCCAATTAATCGTAATTGGTGTTTAACCTTCGGAACGCCAGGACCGCATACGAAAGTCACTTACACACTTGATATTTTAACCTTGCGCCTTTGATTATGCTCGCCATTTGGCTGTTACCTCTATAAAAACAATTTCAAGGTTCAATTTAGTATGCGTTTCAAGCACATCGGCATAGTTCTTGGTTTATTCTGAGAAGTAAATGGCAGTTGCAAATGGAAATTCACCTCTATCGTCCAAAAAGACATACAGATAACAGAATGGTGTCCAGTAGTTTTAAGTTCATATGAATGATGTTAAATAGGCACCAGGCAATGGTTTAATAAATCAGTCCGCCGGAATAATATGGCATTTACAAACGTTTAGGTAAAAAAATATAAGTCAACTACAGTCCGAAAGACAATTGCATTTCTTTTATACCATAAATAGTACCAGTGTTGCTGCTAACCATATTTATTAAGTAAATCTCATTGTATCTGATTTTGACACACCACGTTTCATATAAAATAGCTCACTTTTATTCGATGTTTTAGTATAAAGCAGAAGTTTTCAAATTGCGCATCGTAGCGTTGCCTTAGGTTACCAGTACGCATTCTAAAGTTAAAATCAAATATATTTTTAAAAGGACTTCGCAAAACAAATAACAACATGTAAATGTTGCTAAAATAAAAATGTGGAAATCATTCCATTGAGTTCATATTGTATACCGGAATGATACAAGTTTTAGAGTAAATTCTACACATTTTTATAATATGCTTTTATAAAGAATCTCTGAAGTCTCCCGAAGTTACAATCTCGAAAATTGGTCTTATAAATAAACCTAAACCTTAGATCAGTGACAGCACCAACCCAATAATGAACTTGCCTTTTGTTGAAACTTTAACCTTTTCTAAAGAATGAACACTACTAGTTATCCGCTAGAACAGAATACTGATAGCACAAATAGATGTGATCAATTGATCATACATTTAATTGGATACAGCATTCGAACTAAGCATCAGTGCTGACCATCGGACGAGCACTAAATCCAGCCTTACCCTTCTAAAAAGGTTAAATTGAATTAATTTTTTATGTTGTATGTAAATCATAAGGTGATTTTTCTTTTGGGTTGTGAATAGGTGTCATGGACCATGGTATATGGTATAGTCCTCTAGACTTTCATATCATATCATATCATATCTAGTATATTGGGACCATTTTAAAGGGTTCCTTATTTAACCCTCACTCCACTGCCTTATGGACGGAACCTCGCTTTAACCCTGGTACATCTGTGTACGGAGTGCACTTTAAATTATGCCGAAAACTTTATGCGGTCGACACTTACTGCAACGGACCTCGCCCAGTCGCCTTTAAAAAAGGAAAAATAAAAAAGATATTGGGGGGTCGTGTGCAGTGCGTGCGGACTTTCGGAAAAGGTTAAATTATAATTAAGGTTAAATAAATAATGAATTTTAGAGTGATATTACGTGTATAATAAAGTATGATATTATCATTAGCATAACGTTACTTAATATATTGTGAAATATTTTCTAAATTGCAATATCTGGTGTTTATATTATTTTTACACCAAAGATGTAAGAAATCAAGAAGTTTAATTATGTAACACGAAATTGTATATTGGCGCTCAGAAATCTTATCTTCAACTAAGTTGTTAATTTGAAATGTATTTTTTATGGATCAGAGTTATTTTTAGGGTTCACTTATTTTATATTTACTTAAATAAATTGCGCTGTTGACAATTTTTTTTATTTTATTTGCCTTTTCCTTCTCACTTCTTTTTGCATTCCTGTTTCGATTTTTACGTGAAATATTGTGTCGTAAGTATATTGAATGGTGCAAGGTAAACAATCTTGAAGAGTTTTTTTTATAAAAAAAAAACAGTCACTATTACTTATGATTATGATAACAAAAGCATGTATCAATAATCATATGTCCTTGCTAATTGTTACTATTCGCTGTGACTTATTTTTCAAAAATGTTTTTCAATAAAAAGACATCAAGATCGCTTACCTTCTTTCTAATGCTAAAACGAAGTAAACATAGCCATTTTCTTGTAAATTATAATATATTTATTATTTATTAAATTATAATATAGGAACTTAACATCTCCAGTAGGTGTTAAGTAAAGAGTAAGCAAATGTTCCACATTTATTTATTAAAAATCATACAAATTATAAACATGAAAAAAATTGTAAAATCTTCGATTAGAGTACAAAGCAAACCTTAAAGGTGCCGATGTATTCATATCATAACGAGGGTTCCCGTGACAGGCTATCTGGCTAACTTTAACATAACTTTGACAAATGAGCCAATCGGAGTGACTTTCCCGGCCCGGATAATACCGACCCTGTTTTTCGGGTCGGTATTTCCATGTCGGTATTATCCGGGCCGGGATAGTGTCACCCGCCAATCGCAAGCATGGCTGTAAAGCCAAACGGGCTACTACGAAGATAAGTATGTATCGTACCGTCCTTTTCAATCTTGTATTTATAAGCGTAAGCGGGACGGCAAGATAAAGAAGTTCGAATTTGGCACTTCGTGGTATTGGGCTAGACCTCTCGATTCTAACGCCATCTAGCGCTATTTCGATCGGCTGTCAAGAAATCATCATTGTCATGTTGAGGGTGAGTATCTTAGAGTATTTTGAACATGAAACTACCGTGAGACTCATATTAAATGATATTGTAACGGATAACTCACGTCTTAAACCGAGTTTAGCTCGACATGTTTCGAGCTATTTCGTAGCCCTTCTTCTCAGGAGCACGCGACCCGCCAGCAGCGGGCAGTCGCGCGAGTAGAGCGGTGGCGCGTAGTGTGCGTGTTGCGGCAGCCGCCGAGTCGTGTGCTCCTGAGAAGGCCTACGAAATAGCCCGAAACATGTCGAGCTAAACTCGGCTTAAGACGTGAGTTATCCGTTACAATATCATTTATTATCTTAGAGTATTCGAGCGTTTCGATAAAATAAACTACAACACCAACAGGAAGAGATGAGTCCGTCTAATTCTAAAGCCCAATTTACAAATCAACGCACGTAAAAAGAGGTCCTTGCAATATACCTGCGCAGTGAGCGAAATACGGATCAAATGAGGGCTATCGTTTTTGTCTTTCTAGATGGCGCCACTGTTGCATGAGGTTTTTAAGTATGGCTTTCAGTCTTTTATTATGGGCGTGAAAACAAAGTTAAGATTAAAACCATATTTAATACACCTTAAAACCGTACCATAAAAATATCAAGCAACCAAAGACAAAAGTTTCCGAAAGACAAAACTGTCTCAAAACACACAGACATTCATGTCCCGTAACGCATAATTACCATAATTAATTTCAGGTAATGCAAAATATTCACAAAATTATTCTAATTATAAATAAACCCGCGTAGCTCACCCAAAACTATGAGATTTGGCATTTCGGAGACCTCACGCTACACTAGCGCCTCTAGCGGCGAATTCATACGCGATAGCCCTCATTGGCGACGGAGCAGTGGGGGACGCGGGAGGGGGCGTGGGAGCGCGCGCGCGGCCGTCACGCCATTGGCTTGTTAGTTGACAGACCCTCCACTAGCCACTCAGAGCTCTTTTTACGTGCGTTGACTTGTACACCGCGAGCTGAGCGGTACTTGCACCGGCAAGCTTTACCGAGGAGTCATAAAACCGCGGTTTTGCTCTCTCGTCGATCAGGGCCTTGACTGGCTATCATCATAAGCATACCCAGCAACCGTACCCAAAGCATAAAAACGGGGCTTACTATACTAAGACTCCGCTGTCCGTCCGTCCGTCTGTCACAGGCTGTTGACATTTTCACAGATTATGTATTTCTGTTGCCGTTATAACGACAAATACTAAAAACAATAAAATAAATATCTAAGGGAGCCCCCCCTTCAACGTGTTTTTAATTGCTAATGTCTAATGTTGTAATAGATAATAGTACGGAACCCTTCGTGCGCGAGTCCGACTCTCACTTGGCAGCTCTTTTGTTTAATTGACAAAATAAAAAATACCTGTTCAATTTTCTAATAATCGCTAACGGATTAGGGCGTTCACAAAAAAAGTGTACATGTTCTTTTTTTTGAAATTTTGGAATTAATATGTTTTTCCTACTCAGCAGGGCTACTATGAAACTCGAAGTTCGTGTCGTGCGGTCCCTCTGACACTAATACTATTTAACACGAGAGCGAGAGGGACAGTACGACACGAACTTCGAGTTTCGTGTTTCGTAGTAGCCCTGTAGAATCAAGAGCACAAACGATTCCGATAGTTTATAAAAATGACACTTACTACGTTTTTTTTTCATATAGTTACTCAATATGGGCGTGACAAAACGGACTCATACAATTTTGTATGAAAAAAATGGGTACATTATTTTAAACTATCGTAATCGATTGTGCTCTTGATTCTGAGTAGGAAAAACCACATTTTTCCAAAAAATAAAAAAAGAAAGGGTACGCATTTTTTTAAAACACCCATTAATTAAAAAAAATATGACCCCATTCAATACGTAATGAATCTAGAATTATGATTAACGGCTCTCATCTGTTTGAACAGATAGCGGGACTTCATGTCTTTCATAAGCCCGTCGTCCTTCAAAATGGTTTTGATGTTTTTCCTTGCAGCATCACGGGTGCCCCAGACGTCTATCACAGATCTTATCTCCTGGTTGGTGGCTGCGTGGAGAACTATCAGCACCGTGGAAGTTCCAACACCGCCTCTCTTCAGTACCGCACTGGCCCCACAGGTTCTCTGCGCTAAGTTGTCGACGTTCACGTACCTGAAATTTATTACCAGTAACACTTTACAACGAATCTCTTCCCTTTTTGTAAAGTCTTTACGAAGTGCAAACCTCGAACTTCGTATGTTCCCATCCCGCTGACGCTTATGTCATTTAATACGCAAGTGAAAGGGACGGTGCGTGACGAACTTCGATTTTCGAGTTTCGTGGTAGCCCCTCTGCATTATCTGCCACGTCATACCGGCACTAAAATTTTAGAATTGCTGTACAGGACTTCCCATTATCTAAAATACTCAGGTACAATGTAAAAAAAAAATCTACGCTCGCTGCCTCTTGGGTCGGGGGCATTTTGCCAGCCCTGCCACCCTATAGTTACGCCACTGCCCGAGGGGTCGATATCGACCACTTCCCTGGGTAGACCTGGCTGAAAAGATCTAAGCATAAAGATGGCAGGAAGTGACTATTTTATACTATGTAAAGATAAAACCCCTCTTGTTCTGAGAGGAGGCCTGTGCCCAGCAGTGGGACGTATATAGGCTGAGATGATGATGATGAAAGATAAAACCTACCTATAAGTAAATAAACGCAGCATCAAATCATTTCTCTTTACAATAATACTTTAAATTACCTTATAGTGTATCCTGGAAACGTATTTTCATATACGTAAACTTGACCCTCAGTGGCAAACACCGGTTTGTTCTCAATCGTGGCTGAGTCCATGTGCTTAAGACTCCCATTCCACTCTCCCAGTTCGAAAGGCGTCTTAGTTTTCTCGCAAAATTTCCCCTGGGATTGCATTAGGTTTAAAATAAATATTAAAATGAGGAATTCCATGTAGACGCATTGGGAACTCGGTATGTAGTAAGACTAGTAAAGCAGTATATCCCTCTGGTCACAGAATCACACAATGGCGTTGATAACGTCTTTCATAGACTTTTTTCAACAGCTGCCACTAGATTTTTACGCAAATGGTATTGTGTATTACGCATATTGAGAAGTACAGTCAGCCATGCGTCGATACTAGCTCCGTCACACCATCAAAAAACCACAAAGAGTCATTATTCAAGCGTTTCAACTTCAACCTGCTGGAATCTTCCAAGTTTAGGTACCATATAACCTTAGGCTACTATTTACTCTTAAACTACTAATAATTCTCAAGCAATCTTATCCGTTATAATTTTACTTAAAAGGTCCCGGGTTCGATTCCCGGCCGGGGCAGATATTTGTATGAATAATTCGAATGTTTGTTCTCGGGTCTTGGGTGTTTAATATGTATTTAAGTATGTATTTATCTATATAAGTATGTTTATCCGTTGCCTAGTATCCATAGTACAAGCTTTGCTTAGTTTGGGACTAGGTCAATTGGTGTCAAGTGTCCCATGATATTTATTTATTTATTATTTAAAGATATAATTACTAGGTACAATCCTGTTTTTTTTTAAATTTTTCCACGCAACAGTTTCGGTTTTAGAGAGGGGACGCTCGATTGTAATGAAAATTTGCACTTTAAAGTTGCATATTTCGCAAACAGATCACTGAATCGAAAAATGGTTTTAAAAGACCTATCCATTGATACCCCACACTAATAAAGTTAGTCGAGATAAAAAAAAACACCCCCACTTTACGTCTATGGGAGGTACTCTAATTTTTTTTCTTTTTTAGTTTTTTTTCTTTTACCACTTTATTGCCGTGACTGATACGTATAGTCATGCTAAATTACAACTTTCTAATACTAACGGTCTCTGAGCTTAGCCACGGACAGACAGACATGGCGAAACTATACTTAGCGGCAAAAAATCTGCCCTCAAATGTCCTTGTTGACTACGGAACCCTAAAAAGTATATCGTGGTCTTCATTGACGTTACACCAAAAATAACTGTGCTGAATTAAATGTCTCTAAACACAGCGTTCGAGTTTTCGAGACTTCATCATGATCCCTGGTATTATCCCAGAAGGGAGGAAAATACTTACCATGCCATAAAGTTTATCTTATGAAAGTACTTACTATATTTTACTCACGACTGTACTGTAGTCAAGTACATACGAGTTGTGTAAGCAGATAAGTATACGTAAAACCAATCGGCATAGCCTCAGCACTACCGTTCACATAATGGGATCGTAAAAACTGTTACGAAAGAAAGATCCAATGCAATGGCTTCCGTTTTTACTTACTGATCTACGGAACCCCAAAAAGGTAAAAAAAAAACGCCAATAATGAAAACATGGTATATTCACGACGTAATACTAACCTGTATCGTTATATAAATATAAGTTAATATTAAACTGATAGTCAACAAAGTACAATGTATTTACGTTCCAATTTATCGAGTACATACCTTACGTGCTAAATAGTTATCGGCGTACAAAAGTTATCAAATATATACTCGCTATTTGTATCTGATGTCACTAAACAGGTGCAACAAGTATCTCTGAGAGCGTTTTTAGATTATACGGTCCGATACGATATCGGGGCAAGTAAAATGTATGAAATATGATCGAGATTTTATCCCTATCCCGTGGAAAATCGGAATAAAAAGTGTTCTATGTTTTAATCCAGGTTATAAACTAACTTTTTGCCAAATTTCATCCAAATTAGTTCAGCCGTTTCAGCGTGAAGAAGTAACAAACATACTCACTTACAAACTCACTCACTCACAAACTTTCACATTTATAATATTAGTAGGATAAATAAAAAATATCATGGGATCCTTGACACCAATTGACCTAGTCCCAAACTTAGCAAAGCTTGTACTATGGATACTAGGCAACGGATAAACATACTTATATAGATAAATACAAACTTAAATACATATTAAAGATCAAAGACTCGAGAACAAACAATAGTATTATTCATACAAATATCTGCCCCGGCCGGGGAATCGAACCCGGGACCTCAAGCTTCATAGTAAAGTTCTCTAGCCACTTGGCCATCCAGTTTTCAACAATATTTAATTAAAATTTATTCGCTTCAATTCATGATACAAATTTGAATTATATAGTTACTAATTCTGTTGCACCTGTTTATAAACGTTATTCTATTAAAACCAATCTTGATGGTCGACCTTAGAGTATTCAAATAAGATGCGACAAGTGATTGATTTCAATAGGCTAGTACTATATGTATAAATATACTTATTACAATATTACAGGCGTCATAATTATCCATGACATGGCGATTGCAGTTCGATATCGTCATTTAATCCAGCAATGAGGGCTATCGTTTTTTTGTCACAGTAGATGGCGCACTGTTGCGTGAGGTTTTTAAGTATGGCTTTCAAAGTCTGTTATTACGGGCGTGAAAACAAAGTTTAGATTAAAATCATATTTAATACACCTTAAAACCGTGCCATAAAAATATCGAGCATACCACAGTGTTGCATAGTCCCCGTTTTGATCGGAAAAAAAGGAGGACAAAGGTTTCCGAAAGACAAAACTGTCTCAAAACACAGACATTCATTGCCCCGGAACGCATATTTGCCATAATTAATTTCAGATACTGCAAAATATTCACAAAATTATTCTAATTTCAAATAAATCCGCGTAGCTCACCCAAAAACTATGAGATTTGACATTTCGGAGACCTCACGCTACACTAGCGCCTCTAGTGGCGAATTCATACGCGATAGCCCTCATTCGGTAGTCGAACTTTTTTATCAATTTTTCGCACCGATACGAAAATACGCTGACGCGTCAATCGCTTCGCGTTTTTGACCACATTCTATGAACGTCTGCAAGATCGCCGTAAAATCGGTAGCGCTACGGTATGCAGTAGCACGCGTTTCTAGAATCTGTATTTGTCTACAGATACTTTGACTTGATAGGCCATAGTAACGTTTATATTATTTATTATACATATTTATAAATACGTCAGGGTCGATTCTTTCAATTACAACATCAAAAATATACACATTAATGGCTTTAATCGCTTTAATAAACTACAACAAAACAATAGAAAACGGATTAAAATTTACTACAATTTTGTATACAAAGCCCTCGACATATTTAAGCGTCTTGCGTCAAAAACGCAACACTTAAGACAGTGACGACACGACTTAATTTCCCCCTCACTATTTATTATGATATTTTATGTACCATCAGCCAAATATGTGGCTACCACCCTAAGGCACTTGTCCCACCGCCGACGATGAGCGAGAAGCGAGCAGAGCGAGTAACTAGAAACGAGTGGGCGAGCAGTGAAAAGCGAATGTTCGAGCACGACGGGCGATTACTCGCTCTACTCGCTCGAGCCGGGCGGCCACCAAGCTAACAGCGCTGAGCGAGTATCGCTGAGCTAGTTTTATAGCTCAGCGCGTCTTAGCTCTTGTCGCTGCGACAAATGATGTAAGAGCGAGTTCTCGCCGGCAGTGTGAACCGCCAGCGATCAACTATTAATATATGTGTCTCTTTTACTCACACAGGATCTCATATCTTTTGTTCGTTTCTTGAGCGAGAAAATAGTCGATAGCCAATCGTTTCCTCGCCGGCGGTGAGACAACTGCCTAAAGTTGATAATCGTTTGCATGTCATAAAACAATAATGCCATGCCAATAGACGTGTCTGTCAACTTGAAAGTTCAACTTTAGCGACATATTCATTTGATAGGAACTTGTTTAAAAATTAATAGACCACTTATTTGGCTGACGGTACATATACATAGCACTTCTTAGTTACTTCTTGGATTCTAGAACTATGCCACCATCGTCCTAACAAAAGCTCTAACTTTAGTTAGGTACTATTTTTAGCGATTTTGACGCCGCGTCAGCGCATCGAGCATCGGTGATAGATCACAAGTGCCGCCGCATAAAAAGTCTAGCTGCACGATTACAAACCAATCATTGTTGTAATAACTACTTATCTAAGTGAAAGTGGGGCAAATAATTTAAACAACTTATAGGAAACATTTCCACGTCTGCGATTTGCTTTTGGAGAGCCAAATAGCAGCTATAATTGCCATTGAAACTTCCAGTCTTATGATTAACATAATAATTACAATTTTAACTATCTATTTCTATATGAATAAACGTTATTTCAATGAAAACTTTCTATTATAAAAAAAACGCAACACAGGCGATCATTTTAGAATTCATACGTTTCATAATCGCAAGACCCACGTTAAATTCTGATCATTAGAATTAACTTAATGTCAATCAGTGAACTTGATATTAGCGTTGACTTATGTCCTCAATAAAGTTTAACTTCACAATTTTCATGCATAATCAATACCTCGCCAGGGATCTAATTACAGCGATTTAACAAAGTTACCTCGGCGTTTCGGCCACATTGCAGTAGCCATGATCAGGGAAACACACATACATTTTTATTTCCGTTAACTTAAAGGGAAAATTCAACAGGTCAAATGAAAATAACAATTGAAATTGATATAACAATTACAGTCACTTGCTGACATAACGTCGAAGAAAAGGACAACGGTATGCCTTTCATAACAAGTGCAAAGAGGAAAGAAGCGAGTGCTGCCGCTGCGATCGGAGCATATTTTTCGACTGTTATAAGCATACTAGCTGTTTCCCGCAACTCCGTCCGCGTAGTTCGTTAATCACTATCCCGCGGGAACTATGAAATTTTCCGGGATAAAAACTATCCTATGTTCTTTCCCGGGACTCAAAATATCTGTATACTGAATTTCACCTAAATAAGTTGAGCTGTTTAGACGTGAATAGGTGACAAACAAACAGACTTGCAAACTTTCGCATTTATAACAATACTAGCTTATGCCCGCGACTTAGTCTGCGCGGATCTAGGTTATCGCGCGGTGGCGCCCTCTACCGGAATAAAAGGTATCCCATTTTGATCCTTGGAGTTGAAACTACCTATATAAGAAATTTCATCAAAATCGGTTCAGTGTTTTAGAAAGCGTAACAGACAGACAGACAGGGATTTACTTATAAAATTATTGGAATGAAGATTGACAGCCGAAACGTCGAGGTAACTTTAACAACATAGGTACCATCGGGCAGGATCAAGTCATAAATCCCAGGTATGTTATTGATCAGGGTTTCTCAAAGTGGGGTACGCGAACCCCTAGAGGTTCGCTATTGGACGGTAGGGGGTTCGCGACAAGGTTTACGTGATGGTGGCTGCAAGACTGGCAAGATGATTAAGATCGGTTTTTGGAGTCTTTTTGTATTTTTTAACTCCAAATTTGTTACTTATTTGTTGTTGTTTGTTTCAGTTTGTATTTTCGTTGGCAAGATGATTCTTACCTATATTTGTTACCTTTTATTGAAATAAATAATATAACATTATATTATGATTGATGATGATTGAAATAAAAATAAACTTACTAAGCCAGCCATAAGTTTGAGAAACCCTGTTATTGATAAAGTTTTGACATTTTAATTGGTCATCCGGAATTGAAAAAAGCATGTCAAATATTTACGTTGAAAGCGAGGTCTCCACTGAGCGACACAAGCGCATGAGGCATGATTTTGTTCGACACAGGGGTGCTATTACGAAATTCGAAAATCGAAGTTCGTATCGCACCGTCCCTCTCACTCTCGTATTAAACAATATAAGCGCCAGCGGGAAGGCAACATAAGGAGTTCGAATTTTTCAAAATCGCGCCGAAAATGGCCGCCGCGCGAGGCGGTTCGCTCAGAGGAGAGCCGGCTTAGGAATAATACTGTCCACTATGACATTACAATTTTCTATTTCTGTTAGTTAAATGATTTATACAGGGTGGCTCATTTAGATCGGTCAGGAAAGTCTAAAACTATAAGACACTATAGGAGATGTGGCGGCCTAGTGGTTTGACCTATCGCCTCTCAAGCAGAGGGTCGTGGGTTCAAACCCCGGCTCGCACCTCTGAGTTTTTCGAAATTCATGTGCGGAATTACATTTGAAATTTACCACGAGCTTTTCGGTGAAGGAAAACATCGTGAGGAAACCTGCACAAACCTGCGAAGCAATTCAATGGTGCGTGTGAAGTTCCCAATCCGCACTGGGCCCGCGTGGGAACTAAGGCCCAAGCCCCCTTGTTCTGAGAGGAGGCCTGTGCCCAGCAGTGGGACGTATATAGGCTGGGATGATGATGATGATGATGATGTAATATAGCCATTGATTTGATAATTCACTACGTTGTAACCACACACATGTATAAAGTTTATAGTTTATAGTATAAAGCATGAATACAGCATTATTTTATCCATTTATAAGATATAGGTTATGGTTTACATGTAACTATGATATTTTAAGTTTTGTAGCAAAAATATGCTTCGAAAAGAAAACTAGAAGTTTTTTCTATGTGGCTCATTTAGATCGGTCAGTATGGGACAGTCTGAAACTATAAGACATACTAAGATCTGTTCTTAGGCACCATGTCATCGATTTTAGTAAAAAGAAAAAATGTAACTTTTATTTTTTAAACGGGTTCAATTCTAGAGCTGAATAAGTTTTTTTTTAATGTATGAATGCAGTTTGTCTTGTTACTAAAATCGATGACATGGTGCCTAAGAACAGATCTTAGTATGTCTTATAGTTTCAGACTGCCCCATACTGACCGATCTAAATGAGCCACATAGAAAAAACTTCTAGTTTTCTTTTCGAAGCATATTTTTGCTACAAAACTTAAAATATCATAGTTACATGTAAACCATAACCTATATCTTATAAATGGATAAAATAATGCTGTATTCATGCTTTATACTATAAACTATAAACTTTATACATGTGTGTGGTTACAACGTAGTGAATTATCAAATCAACGGCTATATTACATACGTGCACTAAGTTTTAACAACATGTTTGCTTTAGACTGACATACGCAATTTAAAATATAAGTTATTATATTATAAATATAATATTTCAAACACCATTGACACTAAAGACTATAAGTTTCTGAAAAACCAAGAAAAAAAAAGCATCACAAAAATAAAGACATTTCTTTCTCCATAAAAACGAATATTACTTGTGAAGTATAGAAAAACGAGAATACATTCCTTAAAAAAATAAAAGCGAATGGAAAATTTCAATGTGAAAATGCTTATAAATAATGACAATGTGTGTGTATATTAGTACATACCTACAAACTGTCACACATTCTGCTAGGAATTAAAAATAAACTAATGGCAAAGCTTCATTATATTTTAGTGTAAAAAAATATTTCTCTATGAAAGTATAAAGTAAAGCCGTATTCACATTTGTGTGTCGTGTTGTGTCGTGACGCATCAGAATGGTATCGGTTCCATACATTTTATAAGGTTGCGTTCACATTTATCTGATGCAGTGTGTTGTGAGGGCTTGTGTTGTGTCTCATCACTGTTGGAAATATAGGATCATAAGCTTCCTTTACAGTGTCTCAAACGACTTAAGTGACATTGATTGATAGAGTATCTGTCAAATCTCTTTTTATTAATTTGGTACTTCGCTTACACCTCTCTTCCCTTATGGACGCTGCTCGCCACCGTACGTGTGCCTTAGACTGTGTTGATAAACCTATTTTCATCTCTAGTATATAAGTAATATTCATTGTGTACTTTATGCTGAGACATAATACAGCGGTGAATATAAACGTGTGGAGTTTAATTTCAATCTAATCAAGAAATCCTGTTGGCAATAACTTCCATTCATCTACTGCACCGATCCAGGCTCTAACAATCACAACACAACACGACAGATAAATGTAAATGCGGCTTAATGTTTAGTTCATAAGAATTATACACAAAGCGCTGACGGGAGATGCCTTATTTAACGCTACGTTTTTCCTGCTATTTTTCGCGCCACGCGAGGTATACGTATAAAAAATCTTAAAAATTGCGTGGTTTCATTATTTTTATGGCAAACAAAATTATTACAAATGAAATTAAGGGAAACACACGGTTCCGCTACGTTTATTTGGCAGAGGGAATGCGCATTGCCACCTCCTGTCATAGATGCTTTATGTTGTGATATATTTTGGTGTTATATGTTATATGTTATTGTCTTACAACAGGCTTGGTTTCCTACAGCCACCTGCTTCATAAATCAATAGTTCATAATTTTAAGTATTAATATCCCGTAACGCTATTAGGTATGTCACTGTTGTTAATGAACGGTCACACCGCTGCTGAAAATACGGAGACGGTACGGAATCGCAGTGACGTGCCGTAAACGTCACAACTTTGCGTGGAGAGCACGCGGTAAGGTCCTGGCGTTTACGGCACGTCACTGCGATTCCGTACCATCAGCGTATTTCAAGCAGCGGAGTGGCGAGCAATTGAGGGCTTGCGATAAAATCGTGACGGTTCACTGCGTTTCCGTACCGTCACCGTATTTTGAGCAGTTTTCATGTGTCTTTCGACATTTCTCATCCAGTTACAAATCACACATATTAAAGGGAAGTTAGCAGTTGAAACATATCCCACTCATGTGTTGATTACTTTCACGCTAATGGTGCTTCCACATCGGCCGTTATAAATGTTATATAAAGTTATAAAAACACGTTAACATTATCTAACGCTTAATAACTTTTGTTACAACTTGTTAGATGTTTTAAACGCTCCCAAATTCATTGGTATAAAATGTTACATAAAACCATATAATTTATAAGCCAATTAAACACTAGGAGGATGTTTCACCATTCATTGATTAGCGTTAACGGACGGTTAAATGTGATGCCGTCTCCGTCTATTCGAACAAAACAAATAGAGACGGCATCACACCTAACCGTCAGTTAACACTAATCAATGGATGGTGAAACAGCCCCTAGGTATATTATAATTTGTAAAGTTATAAGAGTCTAACATGATAACAATTTAGTACAACGTTAGTTACAATTTGTTATAAAATGTTATTAAACAAGTGTTTTATAACGTTACATACATTTATAACAGCCAATGTGGGAGCACCATAAAATAGCTAGACGGATTAAAAAGATTTTTTTTAAATGAGTATATCAATAACAATATTCCCATGCTTGAAAAGAATGCGCCGCAAGAAACTTGGCAGAAAGTAAAGGCTGACCAGAATTACAAAAAAAACCTCGCCATATTGCGAAAAACCAATAAAACTTTCTTGCACTGGTAACACTAAATTCAAATGTCATCTGTCTATTGCTGTCAAAGTTTAACGTTGTTCGCGCGTCGTATTTTAAAGTGTTCACAATGTATAAATGTGCTTGTCATGGGAAAAATCTGAGGGATTAGAAAATATTATTTTAAATAACATCACCGACGCCGTTGTCAATATGACTGGTAGGTACCGTATAGTAAGTATAAAACGTAGAAGTGCTGCCCTCGCTTCAGGTTTTTTATATTCCTGGTCAGCCTTTATGTAAAAAGTTACTTTCTGCCAAGTTTCTTGCGGCGCATTCTTCTTGGCAATGATGGTCTTTCCGAAAGCGCTGGTAGTTTAAAAGTGAGATGTAAAGATTAAACAAACTATTTAAATACTATTGATTCGCGATCCAGGTGTAAAAAAATTAAATATAATGTTTATCACTGAGATCAGGCTACAAATAACAAAGTTGCTTTGTCGCACGCACGTACGCAATCTTGGCCTACGCCTCGAGTTAAATGTGCTATTATTGCTTTTAGGTTGCTCTATTAGTACGTATGTAACAGTACCTGCATGTAAATGGCTATATTTAAAAATTAGTAACAAAATACTTACTTAGGGAGTGACAAAATAAAAAAAGAATAATGGACGAAATACATAATGAATGAAACTTGCCTTAAATCCCCATGAAAGTTTACTAGAAACTTCCGTGAAGTTTCCTAAACTAACGATATTCTGCAACTCGTACATTGCTAGTCACAGCTACTTTATTATCTAAGCGTAAACTCAAGTGTTTCGATCTCGAAAATATAATTCGCTTGGTTACAAAATAACACAGAGAAACGAAATATGTTTCGCTATGAAGCCTCGTAGAGATAATATTATGTTTTTCGCCGACCAACGCTTGCTAATTTAGTAAACATTAAAAACATGCGTTTTTTGTAAACGTTTCGAAAACTGTCACGGCGTCTCATCGGACGGACGTACGGACTAACCATGGTGAATACTATACTTGGTTCGGATAGAAATTTAACTAAATGTAAACAAAACAACGTCAATTGGTGTCTTAAATATTGAAATTCCCCCATTAAACTATCTAAACATTTACATTTCTGTATTGAAATACACTAGTCTAGTTTGTATTACAATGATAAATAAGTAAAATGTTTAAAATCCTTGAATGTACCAAATCTGTCAGCTGAAGTTTGTTTACATTTAGTTAAACACCTATCCGCAGCAAGTATAATGTGAATTACCTCAGTAAAGTTAAGCGCAAGCACAAGCACGGTTCTACGAAGTGTATACTTTCGAAATTAGTATCTTGCCGTCCCGCTGAAGCTTATATTATTTAATACAAGAGTGAGAGGGACGCAACAACACGAACTTCGCTTTCCGAATTTCGTAGTGGCCTCGCAGTTTAAGTCATTGCAGACGGACAAAGTTATCAAGTGCGCTGGACGGAAATCGAAGCCCCTAAGCGTGCATACTGTATTAAACTCAAATTGGATAGTATAGTCGTATAGTCAGTCCTGGGTAAAAAAACACATTCTATTTAGTTCGTCAGTTAGCTTATCAAAAAATACTGAACACGTATTTTTTCCTTTGTCAATCAAACAATCATCCATTTTGCCTCACTTAACAATGTTATCTGTCTTGTATTGTAATTTTTGGTTTGTGATGGTGAATAAAAATTTCTATTATTATTATTATTTTATTTTTTATTAAAAAATTACAAAGATGAAGGGCATCAAATTTCGGGAAGTGGGGGTTATGCCGTTACAGAGATCGGACAAATATGCGTCATTACTCGCAATAATATGGACATGACTCCAAAGATTAATGAATAAGGAATGTTACTGCAATATTCTGCCACCAAAATGCAGCCCTAGTACAAACCGTAAACAGTTTTTGAATGTCTTAAATGTCTCCTAAATGTCCGTAGGATGCGTTAATATTATTATTTCAATTTTTTTTTTGAATATACCCAAATATCCTTACTATCGATGCAAAAATCATATTATTAATAAATATGTCATGGTCCGTCATGGCGACAAACTATAAAGAGAATTGTCATAGCGGTTTGTTTACGGTTTGTGCTATTTTAGTGTCGCCCCCTGCGCAGAGTTTTGCGTAATATTCCGTATTGATTTACTACCTGTAATTTAATTTGCATACTTCGCAAGACAGTAAATAAATAAATTAAACACAGATTTCTTACTGTATAGATTTATTAAGGTTAATATGAAAAGGAATAAACTTACGAAAAATTTTAGAAAAAATACTTTTTATTAACTTTCATAACTCTACACAATAAGAAGTCTATGTTTAATTTATTTATTACTGTGTTGCTTGAAATATACAAATTAAAAACGCCCTAAGATGCTCAGCGGCCCTTCACAAAATTTTGGCGTCTTAGCTTATTAGTAGAAGCACCAAGATGCGAGTTTACAAGACAGTGATAAGGCCAATCTTAATGTATGGGTGCGAAGCTTGGACGCTAACACTGAAGGAAGAGAATAAGCTATTAGTGGCGGAGAGGAAGATCTACAGGAAGATTCTGGGACCTACAAGACAAGTGGATGGAGCCTGGCGTGTCAGGAGAAATGTGGATGTGGAAGACCTGATGGGCGAGCCCAACATTATAGGCGACAGCAAGTCTGCGCGGCTTCGTTGGCTCGGCCACGTGGAGAGAATGGGAGAGGATCGTGCGGCCAAGAGAGCATACCTAGGACAACCGACTGGAAGACGGCCAATCGGAAGGCCTAGGTATCGCTGGTTGGATGAAGTCCGAAAAGACCTGTGCGACATGCAGGTGGCAGACTGGCGCCTTGTTGTACAGGATAGGAACAATTGGCGGAGTCTTGTGTCGGAGGCCAAGATCCACTTTGGGTCGCTGAGCCGGCGAAGTAAGTAAGTAAACTACAAGCAAGAAATCAATTAATTGTTCTTTGGAGTCATGTCCATATTATTGCGAGTAATGACGCACATGTCCGATCTCTGGTCGTTACGCAGAACTTTTACCGGCTACATCATCATATTTTTTTATCTACACCCATATCATAAGGCCCAGCACACACGGTGAAAAGCAACTGCAACGAAACCCTTTTCAAAAAAATGGTTTGTTTTTAACAATTTTTCCATACGAAACCCCAAAATGATTTGATAAAATTATTCACAACCGTGTCGTTTTACAAAATGTCTAGTTCAAGTGATGAAGAAGTTGTGGTTCTGTATTTGTATCTCCGACAAAGGTGGCGTAAACGAAAAAGTGTGTTGACACATCCCTACATTAAGAAGAATATCAACTGCCGTATGTTTGTGGCTGCCAATTAATTACAAGAAACTGATAGAAAAATCATGGATTGTTATCAGCAAAAGTCAACTTCCAACACAAATTGAATGTTTTTATCTACGTCGTCAGCCATTTTTTTGCACCGAAAAAGACGCCAAGCCGATGAAACGCAAACAGGAGGTTCCTGCACGCCGGTTTCAATGCGACTGATTTGCAACGCGTTTCAAACCGGTTTCAAACTGGTTGCGTTAAGTGTGGTCTGTCAAAAGAGTCTATGGCATAAACTCAAATGAAACTCAAAAGTAACTGGAAGTTGCTGTTTCGTTGCATTTGCTTTTCACCGTGCGTAAGTCCTCTATAATGCATTCAAAAACCGTTGGCAATGACCAGCATTAAAGAACCGATTTTACTATGACAACTTTCTTGTCTATGGCAGTAGGTAACAACAGTAATGTAATGTTCATTACATTACAGTAGCAAATATAGTACTGTAACGAGTTTCAAATTTGGAAAAGCTATCAAAATCAAATGGGCCTCTATTCTGGTATCCGTTTTTCGATGCAAAATGTCACTTTGGTATGTTTTACAATTTGATCCTGCCCGAGCGACATAAAATAAGGACTTAATTGATTTGTCTGTGTCAAAAATAACATTCGTGACAGAGATTTATCTTGCCGCCATTACTATGTTGTTTTTTTGCTGTGTTGTTGTTTAAAGTTTATAAAAATAATTTCTTTATCTGTTTTAATATATTTATTACATGAGTTTAACACTAATGTTACTGGTAGAACAAGTCAGGAATGCAATGCGGGTAAATTGTCATCGGTTTATAAACCCATCTTAGAGTAGGTACTTATAATATGTGTGTAGATAAAATAATGCATGCAACTGTGCATATTTAAGCCTTAAAACACTCATGTGATCCTTTTATGACACTCTTCTTCGCCTCGTTTCATAAAACCACACTCGTGTTTTAAGGACCCTTATTACGTAACAGTTGCATAAACTACTATTGTTTGATCGATAAAAGAAAAAATACATGCTCAATATTGTCTGATGATCTGACCCTATTGTTTATTACAAAATTTAATGAAATTTTGTCGTAATGTTGGGTAGTGTTATGAGTTGAACGTAAATTCTAAACTAAGTTAGAGATATGCGTTAATTATTAGCTATATTTAACATCGAACTAAGCGTGCCCGGGCTAAGTTGACCTTAACTAGAAAATAGTTATTATAACCTGGCCCTATACTACGAAGTTTAAAATTCGAACTTCTTATCTTGCCGTCCCTCTGGCGCTTATATTATTTAATACGAGAGTGAGAGGGACGGTATAATACGAACTTCGATTATACTTCGATAGCCCCCCTGCACGAATACATCAGCCCATTGATATAATTTTACAAATAAGCTTACTTTCGAAATATAACAATAAGTTTTTCTTTTTCAATTTACCTAATCGCAGTCTTCCGGTTCCCTTTTAGCGTTATCCTCCGATTTTAACCTGAAATAATAAACCGACGGTCAACTTTCGCGCCTTACTCTTAACAATAAAACTATACGGTCTGAACATGCCCTAAAATTAAACGACATGGTAATAGACGTTCGTTTTGCCATCGGGTACACTCGGAAATACGACTAGACCCGAAGCGAATGCTTTAGCGTCAGTAAGGGTTAATTGAGAAGTGAAATATCGCTAGATGGCGTTAGTAAGGTTTTTGACGTTACTGTCTTGCTTGCAATTGGCTCGTTTAGTTATTAGCCAATTGCAAGCAAGACCGTAACGTCAAAAAAACCTGCCGATACTAACGCCATCTAGCGGTATTTCGCCTGTCACTTAGCCCTCGTTGCACTAAGTTATAGGTCGATTCACGACAGGTGGCATGAATGAATTGAACGAATGTAATATAACTTGTCACTTATAAAGAGGCTTGCTAAAAAAGCATGGGTGAAAGCCATAAAAAAGAGGCCTAATATTTTGTTTTGTAAACCAGTATATAATACTTCCCTATAACCCAGTTTAGACATGCCAGAAAAATCTTGCAAGTTGCAGTTCCCTGCGGCCTGCGGCGCTCGATTGAATACTCCAAAATTGTTCACTTTACTGCCCCGCAATGCAATGCAATTTGAACGAATGCCTTGCAGCGCTAAACTGGGCTTACAACACGATTATCACTTACTAAATTAACCCTTATTTAATCATTTTGCGACGCATTTAGACATTATCATTCACTCATTCAATTCATTTGTGTCGGCTTTTATGAATCGACCTTTACTATAATGATAACTGATGTTTGTACGACTAAACCCTTTACTCAGTGCCTAGACTGATAAACGCGTTCGCTTTTTGGGCCGCTTCAGATGCCAGCTTATTGCAGGTTTCACGGAGAACATAGACATGGAAAGCCTGGGTGTCAGTACGGCTGATTTGACATTTGTTTTCATTATAGTAACTTGGTGCAATTTCGTCTAAAAGCCTGTTCCACCGCTCATTGATAAATTTTGTTACAAAGTATGATACCAGCTCTATTTATTTGGACAAAACAAACTGAGACGGCATTATAGATCTGTCAAATAAAATGCACCTTTGTTCACCGTACGTAACCACACACAACCAGCACAGGTAGGGGCTAAAGTATTTCCTAACTTAATTAGGTCGCTCGCTTCGCTCTTGGTCGCAATTTTACCTAACACTCCTCGCTTCGCTCGTCATCGTGCCAAATTTTCCGGAACCTGATCCGATCTGTATGTACCTACATATATCTAGATTCAATTTCGTTTACTGCAAAATTGGATTTATAGTTGCTCTGTTACAAAATAGTCAGTTGTGTTGGCAAATAAGTGACGTCATAACTCGGTATTGCTATACCAAATCTATTTAATCGTGTTTAGAAGTTATAAAAAGGAAATCCACTCAAAAGATATAACAAAATTTGATATAACTAACATTTGGTATAACGCTACATTGGATATGATTCGATTTATTCGAAAAGTAAACTACATTTACAAGACTATTAATAATTCTATTCGATGAGCATTGAGATTAGGTTTATTTAGTATTCTTTTCAAATAAACTGACCTACTTATATCAAATATAGAATTATACCAAATGTCGTTATATCCACTACACACCCCATAAAAAGTACGCCAGTTGATTGGTTGTATCATCTTCCCCTTACCTTAGAAACTGACTGACTCGTCAATTATTTCAGTCTATCGCCCAAATCGTTTGACAACAGTCGATTCAATACACTTTAAATTTGATCTACGTTATCTTTAATCGATCATAGCCTAAACTATCTTATTTAAAGACATGCAGTATTTAATATGTCTTATACTTAATGCAATAAGTTAGAATTACAAGTTTATATCTAACTAAAAATAAAAACGTCTTGTTTGATGATCTTCTCATCATTAAGTATATACGTAGTACATTTACATAATTAATGATTAGATATTAAAACTCGTTGTCTCGTTAGAATATCGTTGGCAAGATATAAAGATTAATTATTGCATTTGAAAATATAGAAAAATTACGAAAACATCTACTTAAAATAAGTATACAAAATAAAATATAATGTCACTAAGTATAGATACAAATAAAAATATCAAATTATATAAATATCAATAGATTAAAAATAAAATGCGAAATAAAAATATTAAATCACTGTACATGAAAATTGTAAAAAAAAATAGAATTCGTTAAATTTGATTCCGTAAGAGATTTTGGTACGCAAAAGGTTTTAGCTCATTTTCGCGAGTAGAATCGAATCTTGCATTTGACGCATTCACTGCCACCGACGCATATACGCGTTTTCGTTAATTTCACCCAGTGCCTTGGACGCACAGACGCGTTCAGAGTATTTAGTGACTTTCACCCAGTGCCTTCGACGCATATGTGAGTTCTGAATTTTGAAATGTTCCTCTTATGTCTAAAATTTTACTTCTTGGATCATAATATATCTAATGCCCTAAATTATACTTTATGTACATACATAATAATAACATTATTACGATGAGATTACTTTCGGTAAATATATTTTTCTGGTGATCAAACATACAATATCAATGTTTCATTCCATTGTGCGTGATTCTTCGAGGTCGCGATTTTTGTCTTATTCCTCTGTATTTTTTTTCAAAACAATGTTTCCTCTTGTTAAAATAATTATCTAGTATCAATGCGAACAAACCAATGTCAAATTAGTATGAACGCATATGTGCGTCGGAGGCACTGGGTAATAGTCGGTTGAACTCGCATGTGCGTTTGAGGCACACAGCAAAGTGCGGCACCTGGCGAATGGCAAGGAAAAGAGGGTGGCAGTGATTGCGAAAGCCCCATGATCAGTGACAGCCTGTATAATGAGAATCAAGAGTGTCTATTTTTAAATGCCTACATCATCGATATATTTCAGCCTAAATTATCTACTGTAGTAAAGCTTTGTATTATTGCATATGGTTTATATCAATCCAATGAGGGCTATCGTTTTTTGTCTCACTAGATGGCGCACTGTTGCGTGAGGTTTTTAAGTATGGCTTTCAAAGTCTGTTATTACGGGCGTGAAAACAAAGTTTAGATTAAAATCATATTTAATACACCTTAAAACCGTACCATAAAAATATCGAGCACGCCGCAGTGTTGCATAGTCCCCGTTTTGTTCGGAAAAAAGGGAGGACAAAGGTTTCCGAAAGACAAAACTGTCTCGAAACACCGACATTCATTGCCCCGGAACGCATATTTGCCATAATTAATTTCAGATATTGCAAAATATTCACAAAATTATTCTAATTATAAATAAACCCGCGTAGCTCACCCAAAAACTATGAGATTTGACATTTCGGAGACCTCACGCTACACTAGCGCCTCTAGTGGCGAATTCATACGCGATAGCCCTCATTGATATACAGTGTAAACAAACCGATTTTATCAAAACTCTTGTATAAAAACCCAGTGGATCGCATCAATAACACATTCATCTGTAATTCGTGTCTTTTAACTAGACTTATAATCAATTTTTTTACCAAAATTCATTATATTCAATATTTGTTGTTGTTGTTTCTTAAAAAAAAATGGCTCTGTCCATTGGAGGACAATTTTGCCAGTGTCTAGTAGTTTTTGCGTTGCAAATACAAATGTTGAAGTGACAGATAAAAAAAATTTTAGAATTTTAACTAAAATATGATTGACGTTTATGAATAAGGTAGGATGCGTTGTATGGTGGAAAAATACCAAAAATCTAAAAAAAATATGAAGTTATTTTAGCGCGACTTCGTCCGCGTGTTCTTTAGTTATATGGGTTGTTTTTTAGAAAAATATCCATTGACAAATTTTTCTAATCGTTTTTTTGTGTGAAAAAATCCTATAAAACGTTAGGGGTAAATGGTTCACTTAACGATAGCATAAGTCATTCAAAAGCTTCGTCAAATCTGACGTTATTTCTTGAAAAATGTGTATAATCTGTAGTACCATTAGCTCGACTAGTTACTGCTTTTATAATTGAATAAACAGTGTTTGGAATTAAATCAAGTATTGTAAATAAAAAAATAGACAAAAATACCTTGACCTATTCAATTAATAAACTAATCGATTTACTGAACAGATTAATGATTTTGCACCAGGTTCTAGGTTTTCAAATCACTAAATGTCTATGGTCGGGTAAATGGCTTCTTTGTTTACACTTTTCATAAATTGGATTGATATAAACCATACATAAAGTGGAAGTAGATAAGGTACTACAACTAAATCTTCCGGGACAGCCAGCATCAAAAGTGATTCGGTTAGAAATCAAATGAATACAACATTTTCAAAAATTAATATTTATTAAATATCCCCTAACTTAACACCATAGATTGGCAAAAAACACAGGGGTCAGTCGATAAAAATATAATTAAAAAATTCATTACAACTAATCTAAAATACGATTACAAAATAAAATCGTCAGCTAAAATTGATTTCAAAATATAATTACACTTTTGCCGCTGTCTGTACATGGCATAACCAATAATAATAAAAAGTCACAATATTGGTGCAAAACTCGAACTTCGTATGTTGCCGTCCCGCTGACGCTTATGTTATAAATGCGCGAGTGAAAAGGACGGTGCGATATGAACTTCGATTTGCGAGTTTCGTAGTAGCCCCTCTGCTCTGGCGTTCGTATACAAATCACGGATGAAGTTGAGGATGACAGAACCGTTTGAAAACGTGACAGGCAAGAGGTGACCATGACTGGTCCAGATTTCGTGGTCAGTTTTCTCAAAATCAAAATCTTCCATTCATGTGGACGATTTTGTATTTGTACTGAATGACAGTAAATGTCTGGGTCGATAAATACGCGGTCGTACATTCATCGCTCCCGACGGTGTTAGTAGCAGTTATAAATGTTATATAACGTTATAATATAAAACACGATACCATTGCCTAGCACTTTATATCTTTTGTTACAACTTGTTAGATGTTTTAAACGCTCCCACATTGGTATAGAATGTTATATAACACCATATAAAAAATGCATATAACGTTTTAAAAGTTATATAACATGATAACAATGTATAAAATTTGTTATAATATGTTATAAAATGTTATAAAACAAATGTTTTATAACGTTATATAACATTTATAACAGCCAATGTGGGAGCACCATTACAGTACAATATAAAAATTGCCAAAGAAATAGAACTGTATCAACGACAACGGTCACTTTAACGAAGGGGCCTACTAACAAGCCAAACCTACCACTACGACATGAAGTCATCTCTTTCACACCCCATAAGCTCGTATAATTTTTAAAAGCCATAAAGTAATGTTTGTCATAACTCTTTTTCTCTGAAATCATTAATTGCTCAGAATTGTTATAAACACTAAGCTATAAAGCTATACAGATGAAAAATTAAATTAACTATAAAAAAATTGGTTTATAAAAATTATAACTAACAAAAATTATGTCAAACATTATTATGACTTTCAAAAATTATACGACCAGATATGCATCCCTTTCACATGCTTACTGGTAAGAAAGAGATGCTTAATGCCTACGTCGTTGGCGTTAAAAAGCTTATCAGTCAAGGCAAATGCGAAATAATATTTTAATTGTTAATATTCGTTTAATCCGTCATAGAGTCAGCAAACTCGAGTGAGAGAAGTGCGAAGGTAATTTCACCGATGTAATTTAAATACTGACTGACATTATTCTTTTTTATATGTACAGGGAGTCTCCGACCATGAGTCTTTAAATCCAGGGTTCGATTCTATTCGGATAACTGAGCTACTTACTTTTGTTCTGCTACTTTTCAAAAATATGACCACTGTTAATTTCATTATTTTTTTCGTAGAAACTAAATGTAATTTTCAAAGTATTCGATGAAATCCTAAACTGACGGCACATTGATAAATGTTATTATTATTATTATTCCCCTCAATGGCGGCCTGAAGGCTTGGACCAATGTCAGTTAAATTGATAAATATATTCTTCATATTCACGTTGTACGGTGATTGTAGTTTTTGCAACTTGATAGCAAAATTCCAGAAACCACGCGGAGACAACTTGCGCATTAAAAAATTACAGACACGAGAGCAATATAGAATTTTGCGATTACTGTTCACTGTAAAGGCATAAATCACTATCAAAATTATACTTCAACTAGCCAAAGAAGTAGAAATACCAAAATAAGATATCGTTACATCCGCCATGTTCGAATGCTACAAATCGAATCCTTGATCAATGTTTATTTTAGAGATGTCAAATAAATGACAAAAATTATTTCAAGGCTCCCGTACCAAGAGACAGCGACAACACCGCCACGTCCGATACACTAATTTAACAATAAAACTTACGAGGATCAATAAATGATCTAAATTTATGTACTTGAAAATGTTACAAAACAAAAGTAGCTTAGTTTTGTGAGTAGAATTGAAATTGAATTTAAACCCCCATGGTCAGAGACACTGTATAAACTGGGACCACCTTAGGGCACATAAAATTCGCAAATGTATAATTTATTTCGCATAATTAAATTCGCATTCGTTCGCTAAACTAAGCAGCAGTAACAGAGTACAGGGTTTATTGAAACATTACAATAGGGTTTATGTGAACATTTAACATAACTTAAGCTCTCATAAGACATGATTTTGACGCAGGAACAGTCTGACTGGTTAAAAGAAAGCATTTTTTTATTCGTCCAAATAAAACTGTTTTTTTTTTCGTTAGCTAGCATGCAATGTTCGTTATGTACATACTATACAAGGATCACTTCGTCTAAAATATAGTTCGACATACCGAATTGTTAAAATACCACACGGGACTTATCAAGCTAAACGCACGAGTAATGTTTACCTCGACGTTTCGACCACATTACAGTGGCCGTGGTCACGAGTAGACTGAAGTGTGGGGTGTAATGTGGTCGAAACGTCGAGGTAAATATTACTCGTGTTTTTAGCGTGATAAGTCCCGTTTGTGGTGTTTAATTATGAGTGATAATCACGAACGTTTTAAACATTATAGAATTGTTTTTTTTTTTGTCAGAAAACTAAATTAGATATCGGTTTCAAATACTAGTCTTTTCATCGGTATCGATAGATCACTTGTATTTTTATGTAACATGGAAATCAAAATGACGATGACGGGTGTGTTAAAAGAATTTGTTTTTATATTTTTTAGCAATTTTGAATATTTTTGATTTTAGAACTCTCATCTTGTTTTAATTGATTTTTCAGTCTTATATAGAGCTTTGTATGTGAATAATACGTGTTTTGATTCTAGATTCAGACTTTTTTCAAACCCCTGGTTTGCTTAGGACGAGGATCCGTGCCAAATGTAAGGCTATCTTTTTCTTATGAAATCAGCAGAAGTTGTGCTTATTAAAATAGATGAGACTTGAATGTTTTTTTTTTTGGTTCGGTATAAGGCCAATTTCTCGTCCTTAAGGCACCTTAATTAAATAGGGCATTAATGGTGACATGGAATTATTAAATACGGCAAAGAAAGTCTCACTGCAAAAGTAAAAGAAAAAGTCTGAAAATGTTTTTTTTAAAGAAATACAAATTATGTACCATGAAGTACATAATTATTTTTAGCCACCTGTTTTTATATGTAACCCTAGCATGAAACTAATTGTCTGGTATTAAAATGTTCACTATTGTTTGGTTCGCTTGTGCATGCGAGAATTTTCTTCTATTCCTCCCGTCTCTAAAAGTTAACTGTTTGATTCAGTGCATATGCTATTTCGAACTACTATAATGTTGGCAAAGCTTTTAAATCGACTGTAACTTTCAGAAAAAAGAAATGAATAGTTTAAACAGAGACGGCGCTAGACGTGGGCCACAGCCTTTGTCCTCTTGGTCTCATGGGCGTGCATTGGATCAACTCCAGGGCCTAGAGCTTCAGCTCTTTTCTTTTTAATTTTCGCGTTTGACTTAGGCATAGATAAACGAGTCGATAAACTGTACCCGAACGTGATGCTTACATTTTTGTGAGACCGTAAAAAGTTGGGACACTCATTTTTTTTTAATTAACTGGATTATTTAGGCGTAGATGACGATGCCGTTCAACTAAATACCAAAGGTGATACTTAACCTCTTAAGGCCGACTACGGCTTGAGGGACAGTCTTCAATTTGACAAGTTGTTTTAGTGCATGACGTAAGCATAGATGTCGATGCCAAATACCTCTTGAGGCCGAGCTAACTATGGCTCTAAGGCCAGTCATAAATATGATATAATTCGTTTAGTGCTTGACGTAGGCATAGACGACGATGCCAGTAAGACCTTTTGAGGTCGCGCCAACTACGACTTGAGGGGCAGTCATAAATATGATATAATTCGTTTAGTGCTTGACGTAGGCATAGACGACGGTGCCAGTAAGACCTTTTGAGGTCGCGCCAACTACGACTTGAGGGGCAGTCATAAATATGATATAATTCGTTTAGTGCTTGACGTAGGCATAGACGACGATGCCAGTAAACGCGACCTTTTACGGCGCGCCAACTACGACTTGAGGGGCAGTCATAAATATGATATAATTCGTTTAGTGCTTGACGTAGGCATAGACGACGATGCCAGTAAACGCGACCTTTTACGGCCGCGCCAACTACGACTTGAGGGGCAGTCATAAATATGATATAATTCGTTTAGTGCTTGACGTAGGCATAGACGACGGTGCCAGTAAACGCGACCTTTTACGGCCGCGCCAACTACGACTTGAGGGGCAGTCATAAATATGATATAATTCGTTTAGTGCTTGACGTAGGCATAGACGACGGTGCCAGTAAGACCTTTTGAGGTCGCGCCAACTACGACTTGAGGGGCAGTCATAAATATGATATAATTCGTTTAGTGCTTGACGTAGGCATAGACGACGGTGCCAGTAAGACCTTTTGAGGTCGCGCCAACTATGGCTCGGGGGCAGTCGTAAATGTATTATAATTTGTTTAGTGCTTGACTTAAGAGATATAGTGCATAATAGTTTCCAACGTATTTTAACGGGAATGTTCGTATTAATTATGCTCTCAATTAATTTAGTTAATTAGGAACCAACGTACATTTTTTATTTTGACATTTGACACTAATCCTTAATATTGGATACGAAAATATCACTCATCTAACAGAATACTACTTACTATCAGGGCACAGTGACCCAAAGTGGGTCTTGGCCTCTGACAGATTACGCCACGCTTTACGATCTTAAGCCAGCTCTTGCCAGCCTTCGACCCCGAGGTCCAAAAGGTCTTTCAGGACCTCGTCTTTCCAGCGGTACAATACAACACAATACAAATATTCTTTATTGCACACCACAAATCAGTATAAAAAATCTATATATTACACAACCTAGACAATTAGACAACCTACCTGCCTTGGGACGCCTGTACTTGGGACGACCAAACCCATGTAAAAAATCCATTGTTACGAAACTAACATCTAATACGATAATTGACTGATATTTCGGGTGCCGTCGTATTTCGATTGAGACCCGCATTTCCCAATCGAAAACAATTATGCACTATATCTCTAAGCATAGATGACGATGCCAGTAAACACGGCCTCTTGAGGCCGCGCCAACTGGAGCTCGAAGGGCAGTCATTGTGATATAATTTGTTTAGCTTTACGTAGGCAAAGATGACGATGCCAGTAAACACGGCCTCTTGAGGCCGCGCCAACTGGAGCTCGAAAGGCAGTCATTGTGATATAATTTCTTTAGCGCTTTACGTAGGCAAAGATGACGATGCCAGTAAACACGGCCTCTTGAGGCCGCGCCAACTGGAGCTCGAAAGGCAGTCATTGTGATATAATTTGTTTAGCGCTTTACGTAGGCAAAGATGACGATGCCAGTAAACACGGCCTCTTAAGGCCGCGCCAACTGGAGCTCGAAAGGCAGTCATTGTGATATAATTTGTTTAGCGCTTTACGTAGGCAAAGATGACGATGCCAGTAAACACGGCCTCTTGAGGCCGCGCCAACTGGAGCTCGAAGGGCAGTCATTGTGATATAATTTGTTTAGCGCTTTACGTAGGCAAAGATGACGATGCCAGTAAACACGGCCTCTTGAGGCCGCGCCAACTGGCTCTCGAAGGGCAGTCATTGTGATATAATTTGTTTAGCTTTACGTAGGCAAAGATGACGATGCCAGTAAACACGGCCTCTTAAGGCCGCGCCAACTGCAGCTCGAAGGGCAGTCATTGTGATATAATTTGTTTAGCTTTACGTAGGCAAAGATGACGATGCCAGTAAACACGGCCTCTTGAGGCCGCGCCAACTGCAGCTCGAAGGGCGGTCATTGTGATATAATTTGTTTAGCTTTACGTAGGCAAAGATGACGATGCCAGTAAACACGGCCTCTTAAGGCCGCGCCAACTGTCATTGAGATATAATTTGTTTAGCTTTACGTAGGCAAAGATGACGATGCCAGCACGGTCAATCGAAGGGCAGTCATTGTGATATAATTAGTTTAGCGCTTTACGTAGGCATAGATGACGATGCCAGTGAACGAGACCTCTTGAGGCCGCGCCAACTACGAGAGGCAGTCATTGTGATATAATTAGTTTAGTGCTTGACGTAGGCATAGATGACGATGCCAGCCAACAGTACGCCGAAGGTGATGGTTAGAGGTTTGTACAGAGACCTCTTTAGGTCGTGCCAGCGCTCCGCGTCGCGGGATGCGCGCTTGATCGCCGATACGCGCTCCGCCAACTCCTGGTTGCGGCGGCGTCTGATCGAAACGGCGCTCTCTGGAGGCGGCTCCGCGCTGCAAACAAACGTTTTATCAAATATATGGTAATTGTTAAAATAAAACTCTGAAGCTTTTTACCCCCTTTTTAGGGTTCCGTGGTCAAAATGACCAAAATTGAACCCTTACAGTTTCGCCATATTTGTCTGTCTGTCTGTCTGTACATCCGCGGCTTAGCTCAGACTATCAGTGCCAGAAAGCAGTATGAATTTATGTAGTCATTATGCCGACAAAATGGTTACAAAATAAAAACAAAATTTTTAGGATACCTCCCATAGACGTAAGTGGGAGTGATTTTTTTGGGGAAAGGTCAATGAGGGCTAAAAGATAGGCGAAATATCGCTAGATGGCGTTAGTATCGTGAGCTTTTTTTACAATCTTTTATTTAGTTCCACCTGTCCCGTTGTCTGTCTGCCCGTCTGTCTGTAATCAAATCTTGCAAGTTAAATTCGACCAACTTCCAGTAGTTGGATTAACTTGAAAATCGGTATACGTATGTAAATTGCGTGACAATACCATAATCTGGTAGTGACATCCTAGTAGAGCGGCCGGGATCGTCTCCACAGGACGGAACGGTATGAATGGCATCGACTTGAAATTTGGCATGCAACTGTACTTTGTGTGTCAATATAAGTACAGTCAACAAAAAGTACAGTTAGCAAAAAAAACTTGCATTAAAAATGTTTTTTTTTACCAAAATCTTTTTAACGTCATAGTCATGCTTGCAATTAGGCAATTGCAAGTAAGACCGTAACGTCAAAAAAAACCTCACGATACTAACACTACCTAGAGATATTTCGCCTGTCAATTAGCCCTCATTGGTGTAATTTGTTCCAAGATATTATATAGATATTATTATTACCCGTGTGGTGTCGGTCAACAATGAGGGCTATCGCGTATGAATTCGCCGCTAGAGGCGCTAGTGGAGCGTGAGGTCTCCGAAATGTCAAATCTCATAGTTTTTGGGTGAGCTACGCGGGTTTATTTATAAATAGAATAATTTTGTGAATATTTTGCAATATCTGAAATTAATTATGGCAAATATGCGTTCCGGGGCAATGAATGTCTGTGTTTTGAGACAGTTTTGTCTTTCGGAAACCTTTGTCCTCCCTTTTTTCCGAACAAAACGGGGACTATGCAACACTGTGGCATGCTCGATATTTTTATGGTACGGTTTAAGGTGTATTAAATATAATTTTAATCTAAACTTTGTTTTTCCTCCCGTAATAACAGACTTTGAAAGCTATACTTAAAAACCTCACGCAACAGTGCGCCATCTAGTGAGACAAAAAACGATAGCCCTCATTGCACCAACCCCTCTCTTCCCGTGGGTGTCGTAAGAGGCGACTAAGGGATAAACCGGAGGATGGGCAGCAGCGTCCTCCGCGAACTATCGGTACAACTGCGGTCGCCAACCCGCCTGCCAAGCGTGGCGACTAAGGCATTTCCCCTCCAATTTGGGGGAGGCCTATGTCCAGCAGTGGACCAGTGGACGTCTTTCGGCTGACATGATGATGATGATGATGATTATTGTCACCCATGTCTAATGTATAGTACGAAAGGTCTCAAGGCGCCGTACCTGTCAAGTGGCGGCTCCCGAGCGTCGTCTTCGTCGTCCGCAGAAGACGCCGGCGGGGACGAGTCCGGCGCGGGGGACGCCGGCGGGCTGTCGTCCGACGAGGGCTCCTGCCCGAACTGGTACACGTTGCCTGTAACAAACATCAACATATAGGTACATAAGAGCGTTTATTCTTGCTGAGCTGGCAACGTTGCATTTTTGTTAGCTTTTCACGATTATTTCATAAAAATTGAATGAAAATTAAAAATATTTTCTGATAGAACACTTCTTAATAAGTTAATGTGTCTACTCCAATAATTATTCGTGATAGACTTTTATATTCCTTAAGAACTAATTAATGTTTATGACCGGTTTTTAAAGAAAATAAAAGTCTATAACGAACAATTATTGGAGTAGACACATTAACTTAATAACTAAGTCACTTAATTTCATTGTATTTATTTGTTTCGATTATATTAAATAAAAAAAATAAAAAAAACATATATTAAGAAGACAGCATTATTAATTTTCATTAAATTTTTATGGAATAATCGAGAAAAAATGCAACTTTGCCAGCTCAGCATATATATACACTCATAAACAACAACATCGTCTACAGTGCTCTCATTGTAGCATGGTGCGGGTGACACTTAAGCACCGTTTCGTTTTACTAAAAAAAGTTGCTGCGTTCTAAATATATGGAAGTATATTTCAATTGTAGCCTGAATATGACTGGCGTAAAATATTTGAACATAAAATACTATTAAGATTGTTCTTTTGGAATCTTTTTGTATTTTTTATTTCAATTCCAAATTTTTTGTTACTTTTACGATCATCCCGTAAAAACCATATCGAAAATACAAACTGAAATATAGATGCATAGAAAAACCAGAAAAATAAGACCAGCGCTGGGAATCGAACCCAGGTCCTCGGCATTCCGTGCCACGTGCTATGCCAGTACACCACCACTGGACAGTGATACAGACACGAATTTCTCCTATGCACCACATATCTCAGCTTGTTTGTTTGCTTGTTGCTTGGCGCTGGTCTTATTTTTCTGGTTTTTCTATGCATCTATATTTCAGTTTGTATTTTCGATATAAAATACTATGTTATACGAAATAAATTTTTTTTATAATCAATTAACAAAATTCAAAGCACTACGAGTATTAAGTGTAGAAACGTTATATGCATGTAACGTAACACCAGAGGCTCGTCCAGTGATGGGACCTATGGGATCTTGAGTTAAAGTCCAACTTCTTTGAAGCTTTCTGTAGTCTTAGTAGTGTACATACCGAGCGACGTGCTGACCGGAATGGACGGCAGGGGGCGCGCGGGCGCCCGGGAGAGGCTCTCGGTGCGGGGGGGCGGGGGCGGGGCCTCCTCCTCCGCCTCGTCGGGCACGGAGGAGTATATGCTCTCTTCTAGCTTTGGCTCCTTCTGAAACGAGGACACGGGTTAGAGTTTATCCATAAATTATGTCACGGAGGAGGGTCGGGCGGCTTGTGTCACAGGAGCAAAATAATATAGCAATACTTCTGACAAGCGGTCGCGAAAAATGGTCAAAAGGTGATGTACTTTACGGATAGTACCTTAGGTTACTTAGATATTAAGGGTGCACCGAGTTTCTAGTGCTCATCAATGGATATGCGGGGAAGGGGGGAAGCGCGACGGCTCACGATAGCTTAAGAACGCGCGCGTTTTTAGACATTTCCTTCGTACTACTAAAACAAATACATATTTTAAAAACTTGTATAGTAACGCGATATTATTCAAATAGTCATGTCATGACCAGACGCATAACAATTACGCCGTACCACAAGGTACATATATAACAGAGAGACCACCTAGTACAAGCAGATGGTATCACCCTAATACTGGCTATTCAACTGGCTATTTTTCTTTCCTTCGATTTTCCAATAGATGGCACCATTACCACCTTTGTGTTCTCACAAATAACACGATACGTATTGCCATCTAGTGAGACACTAAGGATACGGTACACTGACAACAACCAACAAGCTCACCAACTGAGCCTAGACGACTAGAGATACGCATGATGTCTCTGTCTTATTTATGTCATTAGAAGAGAATGTCATGTTTCTCTCAAATAGTTTCGACGAATGTGAGCAAGCGCGGGGAGAGCCCAGCAAGCGCATTCCGGTTATTCGCCATCTAGCGTCACAATTGCAAAACACTACGAAAGCCTCATAGCTGAAATGTAGCCACATGTAGCCTTAACTTTCGTATTCTCAATTTATTATTTTTATGGTGTTTCTTATCTTCAAATTAAGGAGTTGAATTAAGGTTGATGTGAAGTTGTGTTTATAAAATATGCTAGTCTTTATTTTAATCTTAATATTTCTACTTAATTCGGCTTATTCACATTTTATAATTTACAAATGTTAATAGCAGTGCCATCTATTGCTGTTTTTTTGTATTAACTATACCTTGTAGGGATTGGTAGGCCATGGCCGTACTAAGGGTTAAATTAATGATTCAATATAATAGACGCAATGGGCATATGTGGTTTACAATTTTTACTACAATCAATCATCAGGAAATTGGAATTTAACTTGTATTTTTCCATCACAGTGTTAGGGGAAGGACGTCACTGTTGAGGGAAGGTAAATGTATTTTTCCCTATATTTCCAGGCACATAAAACCCCAATGTGTCCTTTTAAGTACTCCAATGACTCAACTAAATATATTTGCAATTTTTTTTAATCTTCAAAATGTACATACTTTATCCTGTAAACACTTTACTACCTTGTTGCTGTCACTTCGTACAAGGCGATATCTTTTACCTGGACAGTACCATATTGTCTCCCGCTAGGCGTTCGCGTCGTCATTATACACAGTGTTATTTTTGATATCCGTTAACTTTAAGGGGGCAATCTACAGGTCAAATTAAGTTAATTTCTCTAAGACACTAGTGCCCTAGCTCTCACTGTTTAAAAGATAATCAAGAGTTAAGCTAATTGATTAAATGTTCTAAATTTGTTTCTAAAGTCCATAACTAATCCGTGTTTAATTCACACATATTTAGCAAAAGAAAGTTAAGTATATGGAATTTTTTGCTGCCTCTCTTATGTGACACTTCAATGGCAATTGTCAAGTTTTTTTTTTTATTTGAAAATTAACAATGAATGTGAAGCTAATAATAGCATATAAATGAAAGAAAAAAAAAACTTCGACAAAATTTTTTTTTAAGATTTCGTGAAAAAGTTAATAATAATAATAATCAGGTTGTTCATATCAATGAACCGAGTCGTCTGCCGAAGTTAACGGATATCAAAAAAAAACACGGTGTAGATACAGGTGGGTCCTCAAATGTAAATAAACTCACATAGTCGGGGTCCAGCCGCTTGGCGCCTTCTATGATGGCCTGGTACGAGAACCGGAGCTGGTCAGGCGTCTGTATAAGCCCCATGCGGTCCCTGCGCATCTCCAGAAGTATCTGCTGCACGTTCACGCTCTCTATACCCTCTTTTTCAATCTGAAAAGGAACATTTTTCAAATAAGATAAGAACCATTTGAAACAAGGATATATAGACCAGGACCTATTTCGTACGGACTTTAAGTATAACAGTAAGAGCTGGTTTCCACTTGCTGGATGTCGGCCTCGGATTTTAAACGGACATTCCGGGCGCAGAACATTTTATATGAAGCTGACACTCGCACCAACTCTAGAAACTTCTAGAAACTCAGTTAGACTCACAATCACGAGGCAGGAGTCCACGAGGCAGAAAGTACCGGAGCGGCCGATGCCGGCGCTTCAGTGGACAACAGCTGGGTCCACACACCTCAGTCTCCTGCCGCTCGCACCGACTCCAGAAGCTTCTAAAAACTAAGTCACACTCACGTCACGAGGCAGAAAGTACCGGAGCTGCCGATGCCGGCGCTACAGTGGAACAACAGCTGGGCCCACACACCTCAGTCTTCTGCCGCTCGCACCGACTCCAGAAGCTTCTAAAAACTAAGTCACACTCACAATCACAAGGCAGGAGTCCACGAGGCAGAACGTTCCAGAGCGGCCGATGCCGGCGCTGCAGTGGACAACAGCTGGGCCCACACACCTCAGTCTTCTGCCGCTCGCACCGACTCCAGAAGCTTCTAAAAACTAAGTCACACTCACAATCACAAGGCAGGAGTCCACGAGGCAGAACGTTCCAGAGCGGCCGATGCCGGCGCTGCAGTGGACAACAGCTGGGCCCGCGTCCGCCTCCAAGGCTCCCGAGGCTCGCACCCGCTTCAGGAACTCGAGGAATGCGACCGGCGACGACGGCACGCCAAAGTCGGGCCACGTCGTGTAATGGAACTGTATCACTTCGCGGGACTCCGAGGTCTCTGTGTCCACGATCCTGGTGAGAACGTTTAGAAATTATTGATAGATTCAGTCGTTAATTAGCAGAAATGCCACGACTCTTAATTAACGCCTTATTTGTAATCCAATAACGCTTTTGTTGAAACAAATAAGCTGAGGCTGGGAATCGAGTCCAGTTCCTCGCATGCGGTATGCTATCTTTTATTTATTTCATTAATCAAAGTTTGATAATCAATAATACAAAAAACACTATAATACGGTATTTGACAACTCCTGATTTTGCCATTTCTTAATATTATTATGAAAATATAGACATACAGATAGTGTTTAGCGAAGAGAAAATTTAAATCGGTTGAAAATTGGATTTATAGTAGATTTTTTGAAAAATCTACATACCTGTCTCTTTCTCAAACGCTTTTCTCTATGCAGCAAGTATGGCGCTACTGGCGTGTGACGTCACATGCCGGTATGTCTTTCTCTGTCTAATCTTGAATTTCAAACCTTTATAGCTTTGTTATTTGTAAAGGTAGCTTGAAAATTGTTTTTCTATTCGATTACAGGCATTGCGTAGTTTTAATTTATAAAACATATACAAAATAGTCAAATAATGTATTATTTTCAATTTACGTGATCTCGTAACAACCCTAAAGGGCAACACACACAGAAAGCGTGCGCGGGTCGGGTCGTGTCCGCCGCGTGAGCCGCGCGGTTCGTTGTATTCACACAGAGAGCGGGCGCGGGCCCGCAGCGGCTATCAATGTTGCCAGTTTAGTGACTTAGTCCCTAGAAGTGAGGACTTTTGCTTAAATCTTAGCGACCGCAAAAAAGTTTTGATTTGACGACAAAAATGGTTTATCTGGCGACTTTTGGAGTACAAATTAAAACAGTTCTAGAACCAATAATAGATACGACAATTTGGTCAACTCGACACAGAATTATACTACAGTGCCGCGAGATATATGTGGAAAACGACAAACGCGCTTGCGCACCAAGGTCAAACTTTATTTACTTACTTAATTAAATCCAATTTATGTAATGATGGTGATGGGTGAAATTTTTAAAAGTGGCTGATTTTTTTTTATCGACAGGAATAAGCTTTACTAGTCAATGGAAAAATATATCAGATTTTTCTGTAGTACCAATTAATTGAAAAAATAAAATACTTAGATTTTATTTTCGCCAAAATTAACAAGCTACTGCGCATGAATACGGTTTTAAGGGTTCCGTAGCCAAAATGGCAAAACGGAACCCTTATAGTTTTCGCCATGTCTGTCTGTCTGTCTGTCGTCCGCGGCTTTGCTCAGGGACTATCAATGCTAGAAAGCCGTAATTTTGCACGATATATATGATAACTATCCGACAAAATGGTACAATGAAAAATAAAAATATTTTTTTTTTTTTTTGGATACACGTAAAGTAAGGGTTTTTTTTTCATCCAACCCTATAGTGTGGGGTCTTTTAAATTAAAACCATTAGGGGGTTAGTAAGACGATTTTCGATTATTTGCGAATATTCGACTTTAAAAGTACTTACAAATTTTCATTAAAATCGAGTTTGGGCTTTTTAACTTAAGTTTCAGGGATAAATATTTTGAGAGCTGGTAACTCTGCGCTCGGCCCACGCGCTGTTTGTGACGACGGGCGACGGGCGCGGGCCCGCGCACGACCCGCGCCCCGCGCCCGCGTTCCTGTGTGAAGGCGTCCATATACCGGCCATGCAAATACGCCCCGTCGCGGGCCCGCGCACGACCCGCGCCCGCTCTCTGTGTGTGTTGCCCTTAATTCTTACGTTGAACGGTCAGACACAGCATATAAAATTTGTTAGTAATAAGTATACCTCAAAACCATTTTTTTATTAGCGATCCATCGAATAGCATTTCACCTCGAACTAACAAAATTTCATAGCGTTTTAAACTTTCGTGATTCCCACACGTAGTCAAAATACCATAAACTCCATCCACGTGGGCTACTCGTGACCACGGCAACTGTAACGTTGCCGAAACGTCGTGGTAAATATTACTCGTGTAAAAATAGCGTGATAAGTCCCGTTTATGGTATTTTGAATAACAAAATTTCAATAGAATCTTGTATTCGACACAATTTTTCGCGTAGCTTTTTACATTAGTATAATAAATTTGTAGCATCTCATTTTTAGCGTAGTATTTTACCCTAGACGCATTTTGCCGCGATCGATGTTTGCTTGGGACTCTAATTAATTTGACGCGTTAATTGATGTTTGCGTTTGCACTAAAATATACTAATACACAATCGAGGGGAAAATGCCTGTTATAGAATAGAAAAACAATTTTTAAGCTACCTTTACAAATAACTAAAGGTTTGAAATTCAAGATTAGAGAAAGAAAGACATACTGGCATGTGACATCACACGCCAGTACGCCATACTTGCTGCATAGAGAAAAGCGTTTGAGAAAGAGAAAGGTACATAGATTTTTTTCAAAAAAACATTATAAATCCAATTTTCAACCGATTTAAATTTTCTCTCGCTAAACACTATCTGTTATCTATATTTTCATAATAATATTAAGATATGGCAAAATCAGGAGTTGTCAAATACCGTATTGAAGACATTCCTAGACGAACGCAAAAAAAAAACCGAATCGGTTCATAAATGACGGAGTTCTGAAAAAACAAACATAAAAAAAAATACAACCGAATTGATAACCTCCTCCTTTTTTGAAGTCGGTTAAAAAAAAACACGATTGAGACACAAACGCTATAATGAAATATACGATCGAGGTGATGAGTGAGATTCGGTGAAACGCTGCGCTGCAAGGAATTTATGCTTTTGACGTAAAGAACTAACAATAGTTATTTGTGTCACAAGGTAGCAAAATGGTGTATTTTACGGCGAGGGCGTACATTGAATCCAGAATGTAGCGAAGGATTCTAAAGTAGAATCCTAAGCGTAATGAGGGATTCAAGTTTTAGCGCCCAAGATGAAAATAATTTTGCTCCCGAGTGGCTCATACAACTTTTCACACCGAGCATTAATAACTTGAAAAAAATAATATCTCTAAATTATTATAAAGAACAACCAGCATAGAAATGGCGTGTCTTTACATTATCAACTTCAAAAATGGCATTTGCAATAAAACACAGAAAAGCTTGAACAGAAAAGTTACACTTTGCTCTCTCTCGCCAGGGAGGAAAAGTTACTTTTCTGAAGGAAAGGGTGTGAAAATGATATTTAATAGCAGTTGAATCGCATAGTATCCAAGTTCGTCAAGTTTCAGAATGGTTACCTGAATACCCTGGTAGAGTAATAGCTGAAGTCCTCTTCGCTGATCTGTTCCACGGTCAGTTTGACGGCGGCGAGGTTCAATCTGCTCTCTTCGCCGACGGCACGCGGCCAGTACCAGTGGCACTTGGTCTCGTTCTTCTCTATTATCTTGTTTAGCATCAGGATGGCCTTGGACTTTTGCTCCCAGACCATCAGCCAGAAGTGGCCGATGGTTGACGCGAGCGGACCTTGGGTCAGGATGTACTTGCGGTTCGCACGGTCCATCTAAAAACAATGTGCAACTAGAATTACCCCTGGTATGCTTAACAGTTAACACTTTCGGCCCCGGCAACGATCCACTAAGCTCTCAAATTTCAAATCATTTATTCAGTAAATAGGCCGCAATGGGCACTTTTACACGTCATTTTTTAAACTACCAGCGCTTTCGGAAAGACCATCATTGCCAAGAAGAATGCGCCGCAAGAAACTTGGCAGAAAGTCATATTTTTTTTCAAAATAAAATAATTATAAATAAAATACTTAAAAACTACAGTATACAATTAAAGAATAAATACAAAATAATAATAATACAGGGATGTATGGGGTCCCTTAGTTACAAAACTAAACACTAACTATATCTACGTTCAGTGGAAGTGTAGAATGCTTCCACCGTCATAAATTAAAAATAAAATAAAAAAACTACATTTCAGGTCAAGTAACCATTAAGCTTTTGGATTCCGAAGCCAAGCTCACGTCTCTTACGCTGTGCCTACGCATATTCCACAGCAGTCACTTCTATGCCAGTGACACGTATACGTGTCACAGACGTAATACATTCCGGTGCCAGTGAAGCAACGTCTGACTTTTTAGTTCTTACTCCTATGGCAGTGTCGTGTCAAAATAATTCGCACCTCCTAAAGGCTGGCATAGCGTAAGGGCTTAGCGGAACGTTGCCGGAGCCGAATGCGATCCACTAAGCTCTTACGCTAGGCATAGCGCATATCCCACAGCCGTCACAAATACGTGTCACTGGCACAGGAGTAAGAACAAAAGTCACAGACGTTGTGTCACTGGGGCCGAACGTGTTAAAAGTCTCTGTTATTATTAGGTATAGACAACATAAACTTTTCCAGAATCTTGTCAGGTATGAAAGATTAGACATGAAATTATTTAGCGTGGGTTAATACAACGCAATTGAAATTCACGATGTATTTTTTTGGAACTCCCACGGTATCTTTGCAAGATCCCGGAATTTCAATTTACGCGTGCAAAGCCGCGGGTTAAGCCTAGTCTAAATATAAAACCAACGGCCGCCGTCTAATCTAGGAAGTGACCAAGGGTTTTATCGATCCGATTGATAACACAGCGAATAGTCTGACCACTATCTCGCTACGTACGGTATGCCCTTTAGTTCGCGACGAAAGCCGGCAAAGAGCGAGTCGGCCACGGCTCCTTGGTACTCAGGGATTATAAGCCAGCAAAAAAAAAGTTTCACCTGTCCCGTTGTCTGTCTGTCTGTAATCAAATCTAGCGAGTTAAATTCGACCAACTTCCAGTAGTTGCATTGACTTGAAATTTGGTATACTTATGTAAATTGCGCGACAATACAATAATCTGTAGTCCAGCCAGGATCGTCTCCGCAGGACGGAACTCTTCAACGGTTACTGGCATCGACTTGAAATTTGGTATGCAAATGTAGTTTGGGTGACAATACAAATACTGTCAACAAAAAGTACATTCAGCAAAAATAAGCTTGTATTAAAAATGTTTTTTTTTACCAAAAACCTATTTGCTGATAGTTAAGCAATTTTTAACCCCAGACGCAAAGCCAGGGGAGTTATAAGTTTGACGCCCATGTCTGTCTGTCTATCTGTAGTAACGTAGCACGCAAACTTAGTTGACAAGAAAGCTAGTTTTTTTGCGATAGTTTTTGGCTATGTTTGGTTAAACTCGGTTAAACCGTTTTTGAGACATTGGACTTTGAAATTTTTGGCAATTCCCATGATTTTTTTAATGATATAGTATTTTCTCTTGTTCTGAGAGGAGGCCTGTGCCCAGCAGTGGGACGTATATAGGCTGGGATGAGTATTTTATGCAACAGTTGTATAACAGGGATCAAAAAAGGCAAGTGGCGTGAGTTACGACGTGAGCGTAGCGAACATCATAAAAAGACGCCATGAGCTTTTTTTGACTTAGGTACAACGTTAGAGGCAATAGGTACTTTTTCTACGACTAAGTACCTACTTATAAGCCTGAGCCTGACCATGAAAATAAAAAAAAACTCGCAATCGCAATATTGCGGAAAACTACTGGAACTAATTTCTTCAGCAACGCCAACGCCATCTGTCAATTGCTGTCAAAACTAGGTGTCGATGGTGCGTGGTCTATTTCTTGGATAAATATTGTGAGTTATTATTAGGCTTTTTATAAACACAAAAATAGGAAAAAAACAAACTTTAAAACTTTTTCATACTTTGGTAAAAAGTATGGCAAATGCAAATCATCACTACTTTTAAAAAAACTCGTTACTTAAAATTGCTAATTTTTCTGAGTGAACTTTATACGCATTATTTTATTTTGAAGGGTCGATTCTGTTGACTTGACGCAATGATTTAAGACACGAGATTTTTTCAAAGTAGTGACGATATTGAAGGTAAACAACAATTTATAAACGAGTGGGAAATATGAAAATGAGAAAATACCTATAAGGAAAATTTTGTTTTTAATTGATGTTTATGTAAAGTGCACGTGACGATGTTCAAAATACGTTTTACTTGTGTTGGCATGGCAGCTATGGATTATGCTCGGAAATATCTATATAAAAACCATAATAGGTATGAATTAAGTAAGTGGCTGCACCTTAGCCTGTCCGAACGGACGAATTAGGATAAAAAGTAAGTGGTTGCAATATCGTTTTAGCAACATTTGGTACGATATAAGTGCTGTTATTAGGTATGGATGGACTTTTCGAGAATCTTGTTAGGTGGGTCCTTTTTTTAAAAAAATTGGAAAAATATGGTTATTCCCACTCAGAATCAAGAGCACAATCGATTCCGATCGTTTAAAATAATGTCCCCATTTTTTTCATACAAAATATTAACAGTCAGTTTAGTCACGCCAATATTGAGTGTATGAAAAAGACATCGCAAAACTGTCATTTTTTAGGGTCATATGGGACCTGAAGTTTAATATCATCATCATCATCATCATCATCCCAGCCTATATACGTCCCACTGCTGGGCACTGGCCTCCTCTCAGAACAAGAGGGCTTTGCGGAGAGAGGGAGCTTTGCGGTGAAGGAAAACATCGTGAGGAAACCTGCACAAACCTGCGAAGCAATTCAATGGTGCGTGTGAAGTTCCCAATCCGCACTGGGCCCGCGTGGGAACTACGGCCCAAGCCCTCTTGTTCTGAGAAGTTTAATATATCGACATAATTTAGGTAGAGTCGATAAGTGACAAGTCACTATGACAGGTCAAACATGCCATGAAAATTCCGCTCTCTGTCCGTCCATGAGTGATGCACGCCGCAGCAATTGACGGATGCTGCGATGATCGGTGATTAGCCCAAAAAGGTGTTTCCCCCTCTCCCGCTGATTGGAATCAAGCAATCAAGGGCTTTGAGGTATCATTCACGTTTGAGGGGTGCTTGTTTAATGATGACCTTGCAGTTTATTGATTCTAATCTAACGTACAAAAATCTCTTTTTTTTTTATTCAACTGGATGGCAAACGAGCAAGCGGGTCTCCTGATGATAAGAGATCACCACCGCCCACAGACACCTGCAACACCAGGGGGATTGCAGACGCGTTGCCAACCTAGAGGCCTAAGATGGGATACCTCAAGTGCCAGTAATTTCATCGGCTGTCTTACTCTCCACGCCGAAACACAACAGTGCAAGCACTGCTGTTTCACGGCAGGATTAGCGAGCAAGATGGTGATAGCAATCCGGGCGGACCTTGCACAAGGTCCTACCACCTGCAAAATCTAGCGTACCATCAGCCAAATATGTGGTGTACCACCCTAAAGTTGATAATCGTGGGCAAGCCATAAAACAATAATGCCAATAGACGTGTCCGTCAACTTGAAAGTTTTAGTTTTACGTTTTACTTTAGCGAGATATTCATTTGATAGGAACTTGTTTAAAAATTGATAGACCACTTATTTGGCTGATACATACATACGAACAGAAGGACAGACGGCGCGGTAAGCGAGCTATATTTAATACTATGTAAAGATAATAAATAAATATTCATTCATAGTCTATACCAGGGTTACTCAAAGTGGGGTACGCGAACCCCTATTCGCTATTCGACGGTAGGGGCTTCGCGACAAGGTTTACGTGATGGTGGCTGCAAGACTGGCAAGATGATTAAGATTGGTTTTTGGAGTCTTTTTGTATTTTTTATTTAGACATAGACATAGACATAACTTTATTTCGAGATCGAACTTAAAATAATACATAATTTACAGAAAATAAAAACATTTGATGACTTCAAACTTCAACCACAAAACACAGATAGTTCAGAAGTCAATCTCCATACAAGTGCGCTCGAGCAACGCACACATAGACACTGCTCACGGACACGGTATCTCGGACCGGTTGGGACCAGTGCGAGCGCGAGTGCCGTCCGCTTGAGACACGCGTCTGTGAACTTTTTTGTGTAATAATGGAGCATCAAAAAAAAAGTTATTATAACTTTAGGTAGGGGTTCGCTGTCGTCTAGAAACTTTAAGAGGGGTACGAAGCGCCATAAGTTTGAGAAACCCTGGTCTATACTATAGACCCTATAGAGATATAAATAAATTCACTGACTCATAAATGGTCATATCACAGAAAACGGACTTTGGTTTAAAATATAATGCAATTCACTTGTTTCTCTTTATCTTTATATTTGTAAGCAAATTATGAATGGGTCCTTAGAAGCGATTGTATGGCTCGCCTTTCGTTCGTCACGCATATGTGAGTCATGCACTTCCAGATGCCGGAATGTCATCATCAACGTAACAGAGAGATTACACGCCAAACGTGCAAGTTGGAAGCAAGTACAGTCACCAGCATTAATATCTGCCACAGCAAAAACATCTTGCACGTCCTTCCGGCCCTAGAAATAGAGTCGTATCAGATATTTATGCACGCTTGTTGTGTCAGATAATTCAGATATTGTTGCTTGTGACTGTACCAGCAGTGAAGATGCGGAATAGACAAGGGCCGGATTTAGAGACCCAGGCCTTGGGACAACAAAGGAGTGGAGCACCCCATAAACTAATTTCCGAATAAAATGAACAGTGTAATTATGTTTGTTGGTACATAATTATAATTACTACGATCAAGTGTCCAACATGTGGGCTTCATCATAAAATTCAAAATCTCATAAATCTTTTGTTTTTTTTTACAGTACTAAGGTAATTTGACTGGGTTTCGAAATACACAGTATTCTTTAGGAATGTGTATTAACTAAGCAAAAAAAAAAAGTAAAAAATGGTAAATGTTTCAGTGTGTCCACAGTGGTGCACAGAATGAAACATTACATATTTAACAATGAAACGTGAAACTAATATAATCTGTTTCATAACTTTAAGACGTATTTATGTAATACGTATTTATGTAAATGCACGAATATACGAAAACACAGTTTTAATAACTTTAACTTTAATCAGCCTCATTAAATGTCCCATGCATTTCCCATGTTTCATTGTTGACTACCTAAGGTATTTTATATTAACCTCGAATTTTTGCCTGCTAAATTGTGCCACTTTAATGCGTGATCTAGTCCACGATAATATACGAAATATGTTGAATATTATTAGGAGAGTATCAAATATATTGAATTTTGCCATGCTGCATGTACTTTATACCTCACATCAATTTTGACTATTACTTCTTATTATGTAGTTTTTTATCTACAAAATAAATAAAATAAAAACTTTGTTATGAACTTTTTTGTTCGTTGCTGTTGGTACCTAATTGCATAGTTCATAAATGAAGATTTTACTTTATGCACTAGAACATAAAATAAAAATTTTATGGAAGTTAAAAGTATTTATATTACACGTTGAAGCAATTCAACGGTGTGTGTGAAGTTCCCAATCCGCACTGGGCCCGCGTGGGAACTACTGCCCAAGGACGTATATAGGCTGGGATGGCGATGATGATAATTATCTATAATAGGAGCCCCGCAACATTGGACATCAAACTTTCCATCCCAAACATGACCTAAAAGATTTTTCTCTATTGACGTATCTTCGCTGCAGGCAATAAACCATTTTCATTAAATTAATAACAATTAATTGAGACAGATCATTTTCGCATCGCCCTTTATTGGACCCCCGGGGAGTCACGATGGGGGTTTTCGCGGTTTTTATATGTTATTATGACACTACAGCTATATTTCCAACTACCACAATTGGGTAGATTCCTATATAAATACTCTAATTAGATACGAATTGCGAATTTTGCATTTTTTTTTTTTTTTTTGACTGGATGGCAAACGAGCAAATGGGTCTCCTGATGGTAAGAGATCACCACCGCCCATAAACATCTGCAACACCAGGGGTATTGCAGACGCGTTGCCAACCTAGAGGCCTAAGATGGGATACCTCACGTGCCAGTAATTTCACCGGCTGTCTTACTCTCCACGCCGGAACACAACAGTGCAAGCACTGCTGCTTCACGGCAGGATTAGCGAGCAAGATGGTGGTAGCAATCCGGGCGGACCTTGCACAAGGTCCTACCACCTGCATTTCATAGTATAGGACCAGAAGTGCATAAAGAGTACCTATGTAGTTATATTTCGTCCTAACATAATAGTGTGCCATAATCCATTACTCGTATATCCGTATGGAAACTTACTTTAGGTTTAATGACAATGCAAAAATGTTAAATAAAAAAGAGTTAGCACTTGTTAGAAATAAGGACTTAATATTAATAAGTATTTCATAGTGCAGGGTTTCTCAAACTTATGGCTCCACGTACCCCTGTGAAAGTTTCTAGACGACAGCGAACCCCTACCTAAAGAAAGTAATAAAATTGACTGTTGGAGAAACTAAGTTTATTTTTATTTCAATCATCATTATAATATAATGTATATTATTTATTTCAATAAAAGGTAACAAATATGGGTAAGAATCGTCTTGCCAACGAAAATACAAACTGAAACAAACAACAACAAATAACAAACAAATAAGTAACAAATTTGGAGTTCAAATAAAAAATACAAAAAGACTCCAAAAACCAATCTTAATCATCTTGCCAGTCTTGCAGCCACCATCACGTAAACCTTGTCGCGAACCCCTAGGGGTTCGCGTACCCCACTTTGAGAAACCCTGTCATAGTGTAACAGCACTGTGGAAAACTCGATTGATTTGTTTGGTTAATTGGCCCGAGCCAGAAGGTAACCTGAGGCCGTATATCAAACGGATGTTCCGACTTAACGGAAACGGAATCAGAGCTCCGTAACATCCCTGGTTTCTACTAGAGCTGTGATATAGGAGGATAGGTAAATGAAGCGTTTCTATTGGCTGATGAAAAACAGATTCCCTAGCATCCTCCTCCCACATCTTTGGTGGAAACAGCCTAAATTTGTATCTGCAACTGGTTAGGGGTCATTCAAGTATTACGTAAGCACCGAAGTTGATTTTTTTTAATGTAACGTCAATGAAAACAATGATCTAATTTATGGACATTTCCACGGGAATTTTAAAAAATCCCGGAATTTCCATTCAGCTGCTGGATCTAATGATTTACGTGTGCAAAGCCGCGGGTAAACACTAGTTATTAAACACAAGTTGATTCAATAGATGATAATAGGACTTGTTTACATAATATTAGGAAGCACCAATATAAGAACAGCACTCACTCAGTGATAGGTGAAATTACTTTCATTCAATTCAATCATGCCAGCTCTTATGGATCAACATATTGCAGTACCACGGACGCTGTACCTCATCACTTAGTAGGATGTATAATAGGCGTAGCTACCAATAGGCGGGCACTTCACTCGAAATTCTGGTTTATAGCTGATTATAAGTTGCTTAGCTTTGTATATATACGCTCATAATGTCAAAAACTTACCAGTTTTGATAGCAGTGGGCCCCATTTTTTATTTGCCCCAGGGTAGGTTACCTAGCTATGCCACTGTGTATAATACAATTTTGTCCTTTGATTAGGTAACTATGTAAGCACCCTGAGTGTTAAATTTTTGTCACACGTGTTACATACTATTTTGAAATATTGGTGTTAAATGTTTAATTTTTGAACTTGTCCCAAACATTAATGCATCAATGTGTTTGACACTTTCCCAGGTTTATGACAATAATTTACACATCAACGGTTGAAAGGAGAAATTGACTAAGCTACATTTTTGTGAAAATTTTGATACATAGCTCAACCACCAGAGAAAAATTTATCGATTCCAAACATGTACATAACTTAACATCTTAAAAAAATTACACTTAGTCAAGTTATCCTTTCAACCATTGACATTCTGTTCCATATTTTTATATCAAGCAGGAATAAAAAGATTAAAAAAAAGAACAAGAAAATTGTCATCTAAATTTCATTAAAAGATGACATGCATAGCCAGGTCCTGGCATCTAGCAAATTTATTTACTGTACTTGTTTTTTTTAACCACTAGCCCTCTAGATACGTAAATTATTGCTATGAGAGACTAGTGTTGTACCGGCATTATGCATGCAAAACACAGTCTTGGGTTAAATTTGAATTTGGAATACATTTGCGCGACCTACCTTGACCAAGTTGGCGTTGATGTAGTCGAGATCGCATCGCTTCAGTATAACGCGACTGTGATCGTAAGGATTCACATCCCGGTATCTGTTCAGGGGCTTATTTTCACTTTTCTTCGCCTCCGTGCATGTGTAGGGGTACGCGTGACACTCCCGCCCGATTTTCTGCGAAATACCACTAACGATTACCAAACAACACTAGTGTCGTGGCATAGTTTGTAAGCCGCTGCGCTTACCTGGTACACCAATGCCCACGCATTGCGACTCCCTATGTCCGTGTACTCAGCTTCCACGCCGCTCACAGTAATACTATCGCCGTTCATTGTGGACTTATATCATTTCAAACGCGTATTGCACTAAAACAAAGCGAGAACCGGATGCCGCGTACGATCACGCTCCGGGTAGCCAGCGAACTGACTGAACGCTACCCGCGAATTACTAGGCTTAATACCGAACTTAATAAATATAAATACGCGTTGCATGAACCCTACTTAGCCCTCGGTTAACAGCGGCGTATAACCGAGCGAACAGTACGAGCGGCCTTTCCTGTTTAAGTGGGTGCTAGCTAAGCTAGTCTTTTTGCTGACATGACCATGACAAAGTTTTCTTTGCAGGCGGTCATTTGTGGAACTAATTTGGACTCGGCAGTGTTGCTGTTTATGCAAATATTTTAATAAATAAAACGCGAATAATTTAAGACAAAGCCTAACTAACATATTACTATAACATAAAAATTATTGTATAATGCGCCGTTTTATGTACATTTTGTAGAAAATACTGTTGAAATTAATACTGTTTCGTTGGTGATTGATAGCAACACTTTGATCTGACACAAGATTTTTGAGCGCAGTGGCGCTGGCTGTAGCTTTGTGACAAACACGATATGAAACTAAAAAAATAAGATGACGCTGCTCTACATGAGTACAATAAAGTGTATACTTGTAAATACTTTGAAAATATATATTTTTTTTTTCTATTAAAGCATTTTATTTTCACAGTTCACTCATGACTTTATAACATCTTTCTTGGCTGTACGCTTTCTTTGTCTATTTTCCAAAGTAACAACAACAGCTTAGTCTATGAATGCCACCTTTCCTGATGAATGAAACAAAAAAAATGTCTATGAATGCCAACTAGAGACTTTTTGTAAATTTTGACAGTCCCGAACACAGTCCGCGAGATTCCTGTAGCTCATCTAAGTTTTCGCTCATCGAGGACTTTCACCAGAATCGGAGATGGCTTCACCACGCACCCGCCGTAAATTGAATTATATACGCACCCTGGACAACAACCACGTAAGTAAATTGTCACATATGCTAGTTAAAGGTATTATTGCGCGATACTTATGGTATTTTTTGGATTCCAGAAATGTTTTGAGTGCGAGACGTCGAATCCTCAATGGGTGTCCGTGACGTATGGTATATGGATATGTCTGGAGTGCTCAGGGGTCCATCGGAGCCTAGGAGTTCATCTGTCCTTCGTGCGTTCCGTGACCATGGACAAATGGAAGGACATCGAGCTGGAGAAAATGATGGTAAAGTTCTACCTTGAACGCAACGATAGGTTGCAAAACGAAAACTTTTTGGCTGTTTTTTTTTTTCTTGCACATTTCTGCATTGGCTCATCTGGCTGTTGCAGTGATGTAAGCAGAAGCAAAAAATTGCGAAATAGTAGTAGGAAGTCACTTATCATGGAGATAACTTTTAGCCTAAGGGTATTAGATGAGTAATATTATGATTGCTGATTATTATGGTTCACTAAAAAATATAAGACAGTGAATGTAATTTTATTATAATTGAATGCAGTGCGAATGGCCATATATTTATAAATGATACAAGTTTAAAAAATGTACATTTATAAAAAGAAAAGAAGCTATGAATTGAAATCAAAGTACACATAATATTGTTAATCTTTTCTCTCTATATTTATAGTAAGAATAATAATAAACCATTTATTTATTCATTTATACTGGATTGTGTAGTAGTAGTAAAAAGCTGAACTTTGTAAGTGGACTAAATCCCTAAATGCCTAAATCCGGCCCTGAGTGTTGTCAAAGGCAACTAAGGGATCTAATGATGGGAGAGGGGGCAGCAATATGTAGCCAACTGTAAAAGCTAGAAACACACTGGTGCCGGAGGCAGAGGGGCGCGGAGGCTTTGCCGGATGTAATATTCGAGCTAATGTGCAAGAGGGCACACAGAACAATTTAAGCCGGTGTTGCCATACAATTAATAAGTAAATTTATTTTTTGTTTTAAGTTAGTTTTAGATAAGGTCCTCACTGATAATCGGCGCCACGGCATGCCATGGCATTATGCTGAATGGAGACCTATTTAGGGCTACCATCCGTCCGGGTTTCCCCGGATTTGTCCTAGTTTAGAGGGTGTCCGGGGAGCGTCCGGGCAGGGTTTCATTTGTAGTCTGGGCTTAAAAATATTTTGAATTTATAGACAAATGCAATTAGAATTTTTCGAAGAATTAATTTCCATCAAGCTGTAAATCGTTTTTTAAGGATCTTATTTGATTGGCCTATATTTTATTATACCTACTGACCAAGTTTAATAAAAACCTAAACCTGTTGACATGCCCGGGTTTTGGGCTCCAAAATCCGGGGTTTTCACGCGTCTTGTCCTGGTATCCAAATTTTAGAGATGGCAGCCCTAGACCTATTTAGCGTCATCTATGTCTTGTCTTTGTTCCATTGTTGTTAATTGAATGTATTTTCTTTCTTCTTTCTTTCAGAATACCGCGCCACGCTTATTTCCGCGCGGTATTCTGTGTGCCCTCTTCAGCTGCGTCTTTAGCCCATGTAGCGCCCGTGTGCAATTATTACTTTAGCGCCATCTAGGAAGCGCGCGGTCAACATGGAATAGGTGCAAAGAACCGCGGCCGGCGCCCCTAACACCGCAATTCACAACCTGCACTATTGCTAAATTTAAACTGATAGAGTCTGATGTTTGTGAGTGTGGCTTGGGCATTGCAGACTAATCATATATATGATTAGTGATGAAGGAAGGAGTTGACATGGAGAGGACATGAGAGAAATATATTTCTCTCATGTCCTCTCCATATCAACTCCTTCCTTTATGAACAACTTACATCCTACAAGGTCCCATTACCTACATCCATCTCTGTCCTTTTAGCCTCTAATGACATAACTATGTATAACTTATTGACCATATTTATAAATAATAATGATATTAAAATTTAAATATGTATTCTTCATCTCACTAATTTTAATTTATCATGTGTACCTATGTAAAATACTTATCTTTATTTCTTTCGTTTTAATCCCATGTAATCTTCTCCTGTTCAATTCCGTATTCCAAATTCCCGTATTTTCTATTGACTTCGTTTCCTTACCTTTACGCGTCTGTGGCAGAGGCGCAAGCCGCGCGAGCCAGAAAAAAAAAAAACCTGCACTATAAGTAAAGACGCCTCTGGCCCTCTTTCACGTTACCTCGAATATTACAATCGGTACCGCCTCCGCGCCGCGCCGCACCGCCCCGCCACCGCTCTCTGTGTTTCTAAAATCCTGACTCTAGCACTGGAAGGCGAGTGCAAACCGCCACACTATTTTCAAAAGAAACTTGAGTGTCATGTGCAATAGCAAATTAGAAGGAGCATATATATTCCTAATAAAAAAAAAAACAAATTGACCCTTGAAATAACTTACATAATTTGATAGCAAAGCGAATGTTTCAAAGCAAGTTTTATGTGAAAATAAGTTCTTGAATATAAAAAATCTGCTATTTTTTCCATCCTTCTCTATTATTGTATTTATTGTACTAGCACTTACGCGAGGCTTTGCTTGTATAAACAATTGGACCAGGCAACTAATCATATAGGCCGATCAAAAATAAACAATTATGTAATTAACAAAACATGATGTATCTCTGATTTTTTAGTATGTTGTCTTTACCCATTACAGGGAGACTTTTTTCAGATTTTCCTGTATTTTTCCTAATCCATGCGTTTTTTGAATGACAGAGCACTGATTGGATTTGGAATAATAAAGCAGAATCTGAAAAAAATTCAAAAAGCTTTTTAGTTATTTTTTTGCTTTTCGTTTTTTTCGGCGGTTCAATTTTATTGTTAAAAAGTTTTTATTTTACACTTTACTGTTCAATTCATCATATAATTTGAAGAGAAAATTTACCTTTATATGCTTAATATTAAGTTTGTGCATACATATTATTGTTACTTTGCTCATATCAATCTTTTTGAAGTTCACCGCGCAGTGGAGGCAACTGAATCATGTACCACGGTAGAACTTTTGTGCTACTAATGTCATGTTGACATCCCATACATTTGCCTAATAAGTCTTAGTGAAATTGATTATGAAAAGGTTCTAGCCCGGTATGTGAGTCAGTTTATTCGGCTGTATATTTGCAAGATTGACGACGCTGGATTGATTGAACAGGTGGGCGGCAACGCGAAAGCGAAAGAATTCCTGGAGAGCCAACCGGACTACAAGCCTGGTATGACCATCCCACAGAAGTACAATACCAAGGCGGCGGCCATGTACCGGCAGAAGGTTAGTATTAACATTTAATTTAAGGTTTGCTAGGATCTAGTGCTTGTGAGCTCACTCATCGTCACTCATACTCCTGGCTTCTATATTGCAATGCCTAAAATGAACCATAACACAATTGAACGAAGGTTGCTTTTGCACTGAAGTAATGGACGTTTATATAGGTCGTTAGAGTGGAACCTGCGGTGCGTATATATGAGCGGCGGAAAGGTTAAGTGGATTATCATCAGCCGGAAGACGTCCACTGCTGAATAAAAGCCTCCCCCTTACAAAGGCCTCCCCTTACAAAGGCCTCCTCCTTACAAAGGCCTCCCTTACAAAGGCCTCCCCCTTACAAAGGCCTCTCCCTTACAAAGGCCTCCTCCTTACAAAGGCCTCCTCCTTACAAAGGCCTCCTCCTTACAAAGGCCTCCTCCTTACAAAGGCCTCCCCTTACAAAGGCCTCCTCCTTACAAAGGCCTCCTCCTTACAATCCCTCCCCCTTGCAAAGGCCTCCTCCTTGCATAAGCCTCCCCTTACAAAGGCCTCCCCCTTACAAAGGCCTCCCCCTTACAAAGGCCTCCTCCTTACAAAGGCCTCCCCCTAACAAAGTTAATTGGATGAGCTCAGTTGAAATATTTTAACTACAATGCTTTGATTTCTTAACACAGATCGCGGCTCTGGCGGAGGGCGAGACGTGGAGCCCTTCAGACTACAAGCCGGACACGGTGGAGAAGTCCTCAGAGTGGAGCCAGTCGCGGGACTTCTACTCCTCAGGAGACAATGCCTTCCACACCAGCGGCTCCGACAACAACATCAGCTATCAGTGAGTATCAGCGTTTTGAAGATCCAGCTACTAATGACCAATGATACCAACTAATGATAAAGAACGAAAGGAAAATTAGACATGGGGAAAAACTGTACGCCTGTCTTAAAGTTTTCCTTTCCGGTTTAGGTTAGCTTGAAAAGATCCCATATCGAAAATACAAACTGAGACATGGATGCACAGAAAAACCAGAAAAAGATACCAGCGCTGGGAATCGAACCCAGGTCCTCAGCAATCCGTGCTGCGTGCTATAACCCCTACACCGCTGGACAGGAATCTAGGCACGAATTTTTCCTATGCATACATATCTCAGGTTGCTTATTTCTACTACGCTACTTATGCAGCAGCACTAGCGACATCTATGTTCCGCTCTCATCGAGAGACGTCACACTCTTTCGGAACCAACCGCTCACCCAGACAAGAGATGTCGCTACTAAGCAATCAAATTATGATTGGGTTTTATGAGTGTGACATCAGTGACTGACGATCCCATTCCAAAAAAGTCACAGTGAAAAGTCATCGTGACTTTGTCACGGCTGTCACTTGTGCCACTGCCTGCCACTGCATGATATTTGTGTTCTGTAATGAACGTTTCTTTTGTCATACTTTTATTTCAACGTGACTATGTCACGCCTGTTACTCATATCACCAAATAATATTGTCGCGGTGCACACCGTTATCGCACTAGTAAATGATCTGAAATAACTTTCACACTTTTACAGGCTTTGGATTGTGGCACAGCACTCCACAGCGTCGTGATTTGAGTAACAGAGACTGCGCTAGGCGCTAGGAATAGTAGGAACGTATTTGGTTTTGTAACGTTCTTTTGTGAAAAGTCACAGTGACACATTTTGACGGCGAGTCACGGTGACAAAGTCACGTTATTTATCCCCCATGTCTAAGGAAAAAGCCGTGGTGGCCTAGTGGTTTGACCTATCGCCTCTCAAGCAGAGGATCGTGGGTTCAAACCTCGGCTCGCACCTCTGAGTTTTTCGAAATTCATATGCGGAATTACATTTGAAATTTACCACGAGCTTTGCGGTGAAGGAAAACATCGTGGGGAAACCTGCACAACCTGCGAAGCAATTCGATGGTGTGTGTGAAGTTCCCAATCCGCACTGGGCCCGCGTGGGAACTATGGCCCAAGCCCTCTTGTTCTGAGAGGAGGCCTGTGCCCAGCAGTGGGACGTATATAGGCTGGGATGATGAATATGATGATGAACCTAAGGAAAATTACTTTCTGCTCGAGATGTTGGAAAAAATAATGATTGATGTTCAGATTAATTTCAAACTAAATATAGACTAGTAGAGGAAAATTTAAGCGGATTTGTGTCAGAAAATATATACTTGGATGTTTTTCACCTGATTGGGATCTTCTGCTATAAATATTTGGTTTTTCTTCAGAATATTTTGGTATAATTCCAATGTTTTTCTTTGAACTCGGCAACAGAAAATTTCTTAAACTGTCTGTATTTCTGTCTAAACACAAGATTTCATGGCAAAGTGATTGGGTCCTTATACTAAAAGGAGTTGTGACTGTTTTAAGGCAATTCCTTCATGGACAATCTCCTAAGCATGCTAGTATAATACATTGCAATATTTTTTCTAACCAAGTGTATCACTGTGTCTCTTGAGTCACGGGACAATAACAACACTAAAAAGTGGATTGGCCCCACATGGGTCGTAACCCAACTTTGGGGACCACTAGTCCAATCCCTATGGCAGAGGTTTTCAACCGGTGTGCCGCGTATATTTTCGGGCGTGCCGCGTTCGCCGCTAAGTGTATCCGATTCGTAGAAAAGGTGTCAACGACACCCTATTAATAAGCATCCGCTATCCGTTATGTTATCTAATACCTTGAAACGAGCAATTGTCGTATGTATGTATATATATTTCGGGGATCTCGGAAAACAGCAACGATTTCGATTAAATTTGGTATGTAGGGGTTTTCAGGGATGAAAAATCGATCTAGCTTGTTGTTATCTCTGGGGAAATGCTTGTTATCGAGTTTTAGTCCGAGCAAAGCTCGGTTGCCCAGGTACTACATATTATGGGTATACTGTACGGAACCCTTTAGTGACTCTACGTACCAGTCCGACTCGCGCTTGCCTATTTTTTACTGGTGTGACGCGAAATTTTGATGAACGAAAAGTGTGCCGTTCTAAAACTAAAAGGTTGAAAACGCCTGCCTTATGGTATGATAATTATTCCCACCTGTTACCACCAATTTGATATCATTGGCAACAAACAGGTGGGAATTTTCCCCTCCTGTTACCACTGGTAACTAATGGGAATAAAAATTCCCATCTGTTACCACTAAACTAATTGGTGGTAACAACTGCGATTTTTCCCCAGTAGTTACCACCAATTTCTTTAGTGGGTATGAGATGGGAAAAAATCCAATTAGTTACCACCACATTCATTTTATTTTCAGCAGTTTATTGTCAACATATTAAATATAAAAAAGGTTCTATTCTATTCAATATTTATAAAATATAGTTATTTTATTATATTGCGAATATTTTTCCTATATGTTACCACTAAAGTAATTACCACCAATAGTTACCATCAATTGGTTTAGTGGTAACTACTAGGTTTTTTTTTCCCAGTAGTTACCACTGAGTACTTTAGTGGTAAAAGATGGGGAAAAAACCCCAGCTTACCACTGGTAAAGATGGGTGGTAACAGGTGGGAGTAACCCATAAAAAGTACGGACCGCACAGCTTACCAGCTACGGAACGGACGATCCGCGGGTGGTAACAGGTGGGAGTAACCCATAATGAGCTTTACTTGTCCCGCAGCAGTGAATACGGCAGCGGTCGCTACACCGGCTTCGGCAACCAGAAGCAGTCGCAGTCGACGCCGATGTCGCCGGTGCATAGCGGCAACGAGGTCGTCGACAACACGCTAGCGTCCCTCGCGACGGTAAGGCCGCGGCGACATGAAATCGGTGGACGCTCGTTTCCAGTGTCAAATCTGGTCACGTGACATATATAGTGTTGCAAAAAACTGTTCTTTTTCTATCGTGAAAAAAAAACAAATCGTTTTTTTCTGGAGCATGTTTTTTTTCAAGAGTGCGGAATTTAAAATTAAAAAGGCAGTTTCAGTAAAAGATTAATACTAAACAGTTAATATTAGTTAAATAAAAAAATATTTATTTATAAATCTAATATACCGTTTTGGTTGAATAGTACCAAGTGTACATTATATTGGCAACATTCAAACTGTGCACGGGAAATCCCCGTTCGGTCGGTCTATGTTTGTTTGGACGTAGTTTGCTACCGACATTGACACAGAGGAAGATTAAATTTTTGTTTAATTGATTCATGAGTACTTAAATTCGATTTGTTGTTTTAGTAAAATGTAAAAAAACGTACCTCAGTAAAACAATTAATTACCTATTGATTTTATTTCTGCATAAAAAAACAAAGTTAGAAAAAAAAACAATTCTACTTACTAAGTTTTTTTTTCATGTTTTTTTAAGTCGTTTTTTTTTCATGTTACATCACTAGACGTAGCGATAAAGCTGAAAATGTTGAGCTTTATCGCTAGAAAAAAACCTCTTCAATCTCGGCAAAAACACTATTATTTATTTGTTCATTCACTCCAATTTCTTTTTTTTGTACCACTGTCACGACTGCTACTACATGTGATTAAGAAATCGGCTTCCAAGGTCAAGATCATTCCTGCAAGAAGCCATCTGGTCGCTGCTGCTCGACGCTACTTTTTTGAGTCGCGTTAAATTCAAAATCACCTTCAAAATGGGGTCACGTGACCAGATTTATCGCTGCAATCGAGCGACTAGCGACTGCACGTGGGGGCACCTCAAGTCTTTGACGACTTAACACATCCGCTGCCCATCATGTATCGTCTAAAACTTGAAAGCTCTGAAACGACTTACTCTGCCTTCACTGTACATAATTGAAGTAGCTTTGTTTGTGTTAGCATCTCGCGGGCGGTAACTGCCTGTCCGGGCTCAATACCAGCACTACTTCTAGCTCTAGTTGCAAAAAGCTTGCTGGGCATGGCTCCGCGCATTCATAATAAGATACCGAAGGACAATATACACAATTTAAAAAATATTTTAGCAAATGTTATTATTACAGCAAATGAATTACTCTAGTTTACACAATTTTTGAACGAAGCGGTTAAATAGTTTATAAGTCTAAATTTAAGCTAAACAATTATCGTATTATATTTACTCCATCATTATTATACTTATCTTTTGACATTTACTAATTGTTATGGATTGTTTTAATTATAATTTTAATATTGTTTTTATTTAATTGGGATAATAAAATTACTTAGGATAAATAGATAAATATTTGTACACCTGCATTTGCGGGTAAGACATAGCGACCAAAATGTAAAATACCACCATCCACTATTGTACCTACCTATGTTCTAGCAAATAAAGTTACTGATTACTGATATAAAGTTGGGATTGGGTCTCCGTTCTAATTTAGTGATCCCACCGGTGATGCACAGCATCGCCCTATTACTGAGGTGCTCTAATCAACCATGACAAACACTTTCCTCGCAACGCACCCTCGCACATCTCTGGTGGAACGCAGACTTAACCCTATCGATTTATGCCATAAAAGTATAGAACCATGGATTAAGAGATCATTTTTTTTGGCAGGGCTGGTCAATGTTCACATCGTCGGTAACTAAAGCGGCGCGGTCCGCGACCGAGTCCGCGGTCCGGTACGGGGGCATTGCCACGCAGAAGGTCTCTGAAATGGCCACCACTGTCACAGAAAAGGTAAACGTCATCATTATCATCATGATATGGACGTATATAGTATGCAGAGCACAGGCCTCAGAATGAGAAGGCTCGGGACGTGGTACCCATGCGGGCTCAGTGCGGTTTGAGAACTTCACACACGCACACGCCATTGATCTAGTGTGCATTCATGGTAAATTTCAAAAGTAATGTCGCATATTTAATTTTCTTTACTATTGTTTAATTTGAGGTATACATTTGAGTTTGTGGTCACATTTTTGTTAGTGTGATGTGATAGTTAATTATATCGTTTAACAGATATATCAAGACACTCAAAGGTTGACTGGTAGAGATCCCTTATAGGGATAAGTTCGCTTTTGTACATATATCTCAATGTCGATTAAATTATTTTGTGCAGTAAAAATTTACATATGAGAAATGCATTTCTCGTATTTGTTTTATATGAGGTTTGAAAACCAAAGATATGTTTAATGATTACATATGTACTTCTGGATCTCAACGATACAGGCTGTGCCTAGTTTGGGGATCACTGCTTCTCTTGTATCGTTGAATTTAATTTTTATGGTCGGTAGTTAGCATGCTTAGGAGATGAGCCATGAAGGAATTGCCTTAAAACTGTTACAACTCTTTGCTTCTAGTGGATTTGTACCCTATAAAATCATACTTTTAATAAAGTGTATCACTGAATGTCTCTTGGGTTACGGGACAACAACAACACTAACAAGTTGCTTGATCCATCTTTGACCATAAAAATAAATTCAACGATACAAGAGAAGCAGTGATCCCCACACTAGGCACAGCCTGTATCGTTGAGATCCAGAAATACATATGTAATCATTACACATATCTTTGGTTTTCAAACCTCATATAAAACAAATACGAGAAATGCAATGCAATTCTCATATATCTGGACGACCAGGTGGCCTAGTGGTTAGAGAACCTGACTACGAAGCTTGAGGTCCCGGGTTCGATTCCCGTGTCGGGGCAGATATTTGTATGAGAAATACGAATGTTTGTTCTCGGGTCTTGGGTGTTTAATTTAATATGTATTTAAGTATGTATATATCTCTATATAATTATATTTATCCGGTGCTTAGTACCCATAACACAAGCTTTGCTAAGCTTACTTTGGGACTAGGTCAATTGGTGTGAATTGTCCCGTGATATTTATTTATTTTATTTATTTAATAAGTAACTCAGGAGACGTTACAATTTTAGAATTATCTAATACCCAATAATAATATTTGCATGCTAGAACTGGCTAAGTGTGTGCTAATTAACTTTTAGATTAAGACCATTGTAATCCACACTTAAAGCGAATAAATGAATATGAATATATGGCAACAAGCTACAACAAAAAAAGTATTGGCCCTAATACATTTATTATTATTACGTCAGGTGAACAACCGCGGCGGCTGGAGCTCGCTCGGGGGCGCCAGCGAGGCCCGGCGCGGCAGCAACACCGGCAGCCCGCACCAGGCGCCCGGCTACGGCGCCATGAAAAGCTCCACGTCGGAGCCCTACTCGCAGTGGTGAGTTATACATGTAGAGGAATAATGTTTACTGTTTAATGGTTTCGCAAGTTTAAATCATTAGAACCAACAATGAATAAGAAATGATAAAGCTTACATTTTTTTATCTAATTTTGTATTTTATTTAATAAGTACCTCGTCATAGGATAAATTACATTGTATGCTTAACGGTAAATAAAATTACGAACAGAGTCTATTAGAAGCCGAAGTCGAAGACTGAGGGCTTTAATGAGTCGATGTTCGTAATTCTAGTCCCGTGCGACATACAATGGTTTTCATCACATTTGCAAGTAAATTTTATATTGAGAAAAAATATAATGTTCAAATATTGGCGATACCATTGCTGTGCTCTTGGCACGTGAAATTCCCTCGGCATGCGCCGCAACGTGCGTGTGCATGTGGTCCATGTATCGTGCGCAGCGATCAGTACGGGCACCGACTCATTGACCGTCCTTGGGCTTCATGACAAGACAATGTGTCGCGCAATGACTCATGCGACCGGGGCATGACAAGCACATTAAGGTCGAGGGTTTTATTTGAGGAGGCTGTATGTTTCGCACTGTTTACGAGCAGTGTGATGAAGTATTGTATGCAACGGCTTAAATTGATAAGCAAGTCAAAAAAGCTCGTGGCGTCTTTTTGGATGTTCACTGCGCTCACGTCGTAACTCACGCCACTCACCTTTTTCGGCCCCTGTTATACAACTGTTGCATAAAATACTATTTTGAGCGCGAAAGTAAACGTCTGTGTTACAGGAACGAGCAGAGCCAACCGTGGAAGGAGTCGGTCGCGACTCGCAACAACCTGGACGGGCGGGATCTCTCGCAAGTGGGCGTGTCCAGCCCGCCGCCCGACGTCAAGAACATAACGATAAGGAAGAGCGAGGATAACTGGGACTGGCTCAACAACTAGATCTGAATGTGAGTTGCATTAAATCGGTCAATAAACTTTTTAGTGTTGTTATTCTGTCCCCGTGACTCAGGAGACAGTGATACAATTTGTTAGAAAAATGTTTGCAATGTACAGTACATTGCATGCTTAGGAGGAGGGAAACTGTCACACCTCCTAACTTTTAATGCATTTGTACCCCAAAAAATTTTACTTAGAATAAGTAACTCAGGAGACTTTATCATGGCATCAAGCTACACTGAAAAGTTGATTGACCCATATACAGTCAAGTTCTTATACTTCTGAGCAAAAATGTTATCAAAAATATGTGAAGAGTGTTCAGATGTTTTTGATAGAGTGGTTAACACCTAAATTGATAGTTTTCTTGTTTAGACTACATTCTCTATATTTGAGCGTGGGGGTTGTAACATTATCTCAGTGTGATATACTTCAAACTAGTGGTTTGACCTTTGTCACTAATAAATAGTAAATAAATAACCCTATTTAATACAAACCTGCCACTTATTGATATAATAATTCATAGACACGTCGGCAATATTCGGAAGTAGTCGTGTTCTCCGAATTTTCACGATCTCATAGTCATAACTTTGTGAATAAAAGTTTTTTTTTTTGTTTCAGACTTAACCCATTCACGATGGCCATTTATCAGAGTTTATAATACTAAGTTAGCTTCCTGTCTATGCTCGCTGTGTTAGTGCCAGTAAGCGAATTGTGTCATTATACTGAGGGGCTACTACGAAAATCGAAGTTCGTATCATACCGTCCCTCTCACTCTCGTATTAAATAATATAAGCGTGAGCGGGACGGCAAGATACGAAGTTCGAAGATTGCACTTCGTAATATAGGGCCTGTTTGCCTTGTCGCCTTCTGTTGTAGCTCATTTCGGCAACAATCGGTCGTCTCATATCGGCCTATACACGTCCCACTCTAGCGCAGAAGCCTCGTCGAATGTTGGTATCGCGATGTTCCTTTAGCGCAAAGGTCATGGTAATTTTTCGAATATACACACATATCTTGTCTATCTATATGTAATATTAGTAGGAAGATTGTCCCTAGACGAATTTAATGTTTTGACTCGGTAGTAATATGCCTTTATTGAAATACTCAAAACTGTCTACGGATAAAAAATATCCCTAGGGGCTTTTGATGAGTGTAGTTTCGCAAACGAGATTCGTAAAGAGGTGCGAGCCCGGAATCGAACCTGCGAACCCTTGCTTGATTATGGTAGTCTACTGGTTTGACCTAACGGCCTCTTAAGCAGAGGATCGTGGGTTTAAACCCCGACGCGCACCACTGAGTTTTTCGAAATTCATGTGCGGAATTAAATTTGACATTTACCACGAGCTTTGCGGTGAAGGAAAAACATCTTGAGGAAACCTGCACAAACCTGCGAAGCAATTCAATGGTGCGTGTGAAGTTCCCAATCCGCACTGGGCCCGCGTGGGAACTACGGCCCAAGCCCTCTTGTTCTGAGAGGAGGCCTGTGCCCAGCAGTGGGACGTATATAGGCTGGGATGATGATGATGAATACGACTTTAATTTTATTGCTAATGCCGACTCCATAGCTCACTAACGTCTCATTGTGCGATGAAAACTCCGATATTAATTACTTACGGATGCGTAAGAGTCCGCTCCGCTCGCGGTGGAAACCGGGCTTTAGGATTATACTTGACAGCTTCATTCTCTGCCTTCGCCGACTGGTTTCACGGTAAAAAATAGTACATTATTGCAGAGGCCGGGAAAAAGCTATTTATGGATGAGTAGAGTTTGACGGACGAAGCGTAGCTCGACGAATCCACCAATGAGGGTTTTCGCAGAGGCGAAATATCACTAGATGGCGTTAGTATCGTGAGTTCCGTTAGACATTTGACGTTTGCTTGCGATTGGCTCATTTAGTTATTCAACCAATGAGGGCTATCGTTTTTTGTCTCACTAGATGGCGCACTGTTGCGTGAGGTTTTTAAGCATGGCTTTCAAAGTCTGTTATTACGGGCGTGAAAACAAAGTTTAGATTAAAATCATATTTAATACACCTTAAAACCGTACCATAAAAATATCGAGCATGCCACAGTGTTGCATAGTCCCCGTTTTGTTCGGAAAAAAGGGAGGACAAAGGTTTCCGAAAGACAAAACTGTCTCAAAACACAGACATTCATTGCCCCGGAACGCATATTTGCCATAATTAATTTCAGATACTGCAAAATATTCACACAATTATTCTAATTATAAATAAACCCGCGTAGCTCACCCAAAAACTATGAGATTTGACATTTCGGAGACCTCACGCTACACTAGCACCTCTAGTGGCGAATGCATACGCGATAGCCCTCATTACGAGCAAACCTCAGGCGCGCTACGACACTAACGTCGAGCTAGCGCGCCTGCAATCCCTAAATTGCCATTTTTCGCTGACCATAAACTATGCTTTTCTCCAAGAATGCGATAAATAAAGAATAATGTCAAATTTTAAATTCAGTTTTGGGTAAATTAAGTAAAAAGCGTTCATTACAGCTTTAATTTGGCTATAAAAGCTTAATTGCATTTAAATTTTTATTCTAGCATTATTGGAGAAAAGCACTGTATACCGATGCCTCAGCGGATATGGCAATTCGTACTCTATTCATACTCTACTAACCCTTTTGCTGCAAATAAATGTTATCTTACCTTTATCATCCACGAATTGTTTTTTCCCGGCCTCGGCAGTAATGTACTATGTCCGATATTATCTGATAACGTTACTGACGAATTATATATATATATATATATATATTTCCAATGAACTACCCAATTCAATAGTGATCTTATTGGACGCATAGTATTGTTATGGGGAACTTTATGCTTTAACCTCTTCACCGCCACAAAACAAACGAGCTCTGTACCCCACAGAAAAACCAGCGACAAATCAACTTGATTTTTAATTCCATAGCAGAAGGATTAATTTCGAGTTGAATGTTGGTCATGTATAGATGACGTGTGAGGCATGCCATTGGCTGTCACGACTGGTTGACTGGCGGTGAAGAGGTTCATACCTGCATCATAGTTATCAAGGCACGAGAGGACTTAAGTGTATAATGTATTTGAATAACATCTAGAAGTAAACCGGCGTAAGCAAGCAGTACAACCTTGTCGCAGTACAGTCAAGTATAAAAATATGAACTTATTTACTCAAAATTCAAAAATATGTACCACAGACTCTTATTCCGACGCAATAAGGCCGTGGTAACATATTTTTGAGTGCTTCGAATAGATACTTATTTTTGCTATTATTGCGTTAATCAAGGAAATCACCGGGACATTTATAGTGATAAGGTGTTATGGGTCCGACGGAAGTTTACTTGCAGGCATTTTCTTATGAATTATAAATATTAAAGTTATTGTCCTTTAAGCTCAATAGTAATAAACTTTGGCGAGGTTTTTGATGCTGATGAATTATGTATTTATATTGTATATTATCTCAAAGTTTTATGTATAAGATTGTTTTTTATTATTATTATACGCTGTTTTTAATATGTACAGTCAAGTGTAAAAATATGTTATTCAAAGTTTCAAAAATATGTACCACAGACTCATATTCTGACGCAATAAGGCCGTAGTAACATATTTTTGAGTGGTTCGAATAGATACTTATTTTATCACTTGACTGTACATGTAAAGCGAGGTGATTGACAACTAACGCTTTAGCACTGTCTTCTTTTAATAAAAACCGCAAGTTATTTATAACTTCCTAACAGCTAAATCCCTTAAGGACGTAAGGCCCGCGTTTCTACCAGAGATGTGCGAATGTTGACTCGGAGTCCGTTTAACAATTTGGCCTCTAGTTTTACCATCTCTTTTTTTAAACACTGACACTGGGTTCCGCCATCTTTAATAATTTTGAATGGCGTTAAAAAATTTCGTTTTGCACGTGGATCTATCTTGAATGTATTAACTAATGTTTTTATGTAAAAAAAACTTCGAAATTGGCATTTATGCGATAATTCCATTACGAATAGAAAATTGCCTCTCAAATGGCCTAATCTAGTTGGAGTTTTTAGTTAATATTAATACTAGGCAGCGACAGTACAGTCCCCGGCGAAAAAGATTGCACATGCGGTCTTCGGAAAAAGACAATTGGCTGTTCACGACGATTCCCGAACACTGGCGACCGTCCATCAATCATCGTATTTATTAAGGGACTTTTTATATCAAATCAATACTGCACCTTTATGGACTTGATTAGTTTACGTCAACTTAATGACATGTAAACTTCGGATTATAGAGAGCTGTTGCAACTACTAGAAAATAGGGTAGTATCTTTTTCCTAAAGACGCCATCGTACAATTTAAAGTATTTGGGGGTTTCAACAACTTGTTATTATATATTTTAATCTAAACGCGTCCGTACTCTATTACACCTGTACAGTTTGATTGATTCGAGTTAACACTTGACAGATGGGCGTGCCTTCAGTCAATTTTCAACTTTGACGTCATACAAATAAAGCCATTTTTTGTATACCGCTACCCACGTTCACAGATTATGTAAAAACTATTTTATTTGTGTGACGTCAAAGTTGAAAATTGACTGAAGGCACGCCCATCTGTCAAGTGTTAACTCCAAGTAATCGTAGTGTACAACGACTGACAAACGTCACATAAGTAGTGTGTGACAACGCTCTCCGAAGCCGAAATTAGCCGAGTCTCTTTCCAAAGACCGATGTGCAATCTTTATGGCTGGGTACTGTAACCACCTGTTTCACCTCATATTAAGGGGGCATCGCGCTTCAAGCGCTAATCAAGTTAGCTTTTTTATGCACTCGTGGGAGGGATGGGGGGGAACGCGGCGGCTCAAGATAGGTTGGTCAGATCTAGAAAGATTTTCTACGTATTACTAAAACAAATACATATTTTAAAAACGTAACGTGTATAGGTGCGCGAGAGAAAACATCTAGTTTCCTTATCATTCAAAAACTCATGACCTACCGCGCAATATTTACGCCGTATTAAGGTTTTTTTTTAGAGACGACTTTTTGATTTTTTTTATAGAACGAATTATAAGTAATCGTGTTTCTACTGTGTATGATTTAAAGCGCTCTCACATACAGGCGTTAGCGACAGCCGCGCTTCACAGTATCAGCCAACGCTAGCTCGGAGCGCTGCAGTCGCGCTTCTGTCACGCTACAGCAGCGCTACTTAATATATTTTTCATCACACGTGTTCGTAAACAGTGTCGTAACATGCAGACTACCTTGGTTGCAACCCCCCAAATAAAACCCTCGACCTTAATGTGCTTGTCATGAAACCCGTGGTCGGTAAATGAGTCATTGCCCGTACTAATTTTCATGTCATGAAGCCCAAGGTCGGTAAATGAGTTTGTTACTGCATGGCGTGCTGCTGCTCCGTGCGCGCGCTGCACACGCACGCCATGCACTTGCTGCGGATCGTTCGGTATCGGCAATTTTTGAAAAAACATTAGTTTTTCTTTTACAAATATACGATTTTACTCGCAAATGTGATGAAAAATATCGTATGTCGCACGGGCGGTACTAGAATTACGAACATCG
>NC_133472.1:42746272-42774924 GCF_025370935.1 Choristoneura fumiferana | reverse complement strand
GCCAGCCTAAGCACCACTGAACTATGTGGTATAGTTACTTTTCTTCGAGCTCCTTAAAGCGAGCTTTCAGTTGTTTGGTGTAGCTGTCAAGGCGATACGCGTTCGCTTCAAACTTCGACACTTGAGCGTCGATGGCGTCGATCTGTTGAAGCAACGGCCGAATCTGCTGGTTGTCTGAAATAACACACAGTATTGCTCAGTGGCGTAGCTAGGTAACCTAGGGCCCTGGGGCAAATAAAAAAATGGGGCCCACTGCTATCAAAACTGGTAAGGTTTTTTGAATTAAAATCATTATATATACAAATACTTTTAAAAATGCTAAGCAACGTATCCATCACTTAAAGCAGAATTTCGAGGGCCCCCTGAGCTTGAGGGCCCAGGGGCACTGCCCCGCCTAGCCCCTTGGTAGCTACGCCACTGGTATTGCTGGTTGCAAGCTTTAATAAGGTTTTGGTAAAAAACATTTTTGATACAAGCTTTTTTTTGCTGACTGTACTTTTTGTTGACTGTACTTATATTGTCACCCAAACTACATTTGAATACCAAATTTCAAGTCGATTGAAGTCCGTCCTGTGGAGACTGGCCAGACTACCAGGATGTCACTATCAGATTATTATATTGTCACCTGATTTTCATAATTTTACCAAATTTAAAGTCGATCGGACTACTGGAAGTTGGTCAAATTTAACTTGCAAGATTTGACCCAAATAAATAAACAAACAGGGCAAGTTAAACAAAACCTTGTAAAAACAAAAACAAAGGTATTCTTCCATCTCTGTTTTATAACCGTACGACTTAGGATCGGGACTCGGGAGCGACTCCACCTGATGATTTTTGATTGGTGATCACAAGTTATTTTTTTTTTATATTATTCAAGTAAATTGCCAAGGATGATTATGGTGCAATTGGACTTAGAACGCTTGGCATGGTAAGCAGGTGGGTCAATAATTTTTTTAGTGTTGTTATTATATCCCGTAACTCAGGTGACTTCAGTGATACTGATACACTTTGTTAGAAAAATGTTTGCAATTGCATTTAGAAGATGAGCCATGAAGGAATTGCCTTAAAACTGTATCAACTCCTAACTTTTAGTGGATTTGTATCCCATAAAATCATACTTTGTATACGACCTTAGGAGACAATACCATGGAAACAAGCTTCTCATACAATAGAGAGTTGATTGACCTAGGTACAGAACCAAGCTATCGCACCAATAGTTATTTGTGTCACAAGGGAGCAAAATGGTGTATTTACGGCGAGGGCGTACATTGAATCCAGAATGTAGCGAAGGATTATGCAATAGAATCCTGAGCGTAGCGAGGGATTCTAAAGTAGAATCCTGAGCGTAATGAGGGATTCAAGTGTTAACGCCGAAGGTGAAAATAATTTTGCTTCCGAGTGGCTCATATAACTTTTCACACCAAGCATTAAGAAACTTGAAAAAAAATATTCTAAATATTATTAAAGAACAATCAGCATAGAAAATAGCGTGGCTTTACAATTATCAACTTCATAAAATGGCATTTGCAATAAAACACTTAGAAAAGCCTTGAACAGAAAAGTTGCACTTTGCTCCCTCTCGTCAGGGAGGAAAAGTTACTTTTCTGAAGAAGAGGTGTGAAAAGTATCTTTTTAGTTTCTAAAAATTCATGAGCAAATTTTTACTATAACCCTGCAATACAATACCCCTGCAACCCAGATGCAGATGTTTATGGGCGGTGGTAATCTCTTACCATCAGGAGACCCACTAGCTCGTTTTCCATCCAGTAGAATAAAAAATAAAACTTACACATCTCGTTGTATTCATTTAGAGTCTTGCTCAGGTTGACAGCAAGGTTGCGGAGGTCCGTGTATTTGGTGATTGTCAGTCTATTGATCTGTTCCAGGAGATGGTAGTGGTCCTGAAATGTTTCAGGACTTTTGTTAGTGGTGTTATGACAAAGAGACCGCAAACTACTACCTTTAAAAGGGGAATTCTTATATGTATAACCAAAATCTCGGAAACGGCTACAACGATTTCGGTGACATTTGGTATTTCGGGGTTTTCGGGGATGACAAATCAATTTACTTTGGTTTTATCTCTGAGAGAACGCTTATTATCGAATTTTAGCCTGAGCAAAGGTTGGTCGCCTAGGTACTTATTATTATCAAGCCTGGTTTGGCGTCCCACTGCTAGGCAAAGGCCTTCCCCCATGTCCCCTATTCTTCCCGATCCAAAGCAGCCTCTGGTCAGTTGTCAAGAAATAGATCAAGGTCCATCTCCTTATGGGCCCACTCCGTCGTTGCCAGCCATCCTCCTCCATTCTACATTTCATTTAGTCGTCCAATCTATATAATATTATTATATCCAATATATAATATCGATGGTTGAAAAGTAATTCTAAGCGCCATTTTTGTAAAAAATTAAAACAGCTCAAACAGGGCCGGATTTAGAGATCTGGAGGCCTTGGGGCAACAGTAGAGTGGAGCCCCGCATCCCCCGCCCCCTGTCTGAACTATTATCCATATGTGAACAGTATAAAAGGATATTGTTTACTAGTATTTACTCCTTGGAATTCGAAAAAAAACCTGTAGGCTGGGCTGTAGCCCCCGAAGCCCTCCCCTAAATTCGGCCCTGAACTCAAACAACTGCGAGTTAGGCTCCCCATAGTTATAAGGTTGACATAGTCACAATACAATACAGTACAATACAATCTTTATTGAACACCAACGCATAGCAAGCAGTACAGGAAACACAGGAGGTCACATTTGGTAACTAAAGCCATGTTAAAAGATTGACTCTAACACTTAATAAGGTAGAGGCGATTAAGCAACCATTTGCATCAAGTTGGAAACTGAACCAAAAATAAAAAGCCAAACTGGAATTAGATGCCCAGAAACCAGAAATAAGACGAGCACTGGAATCGAACCAGGTCCTCGGCATTCCGTGCCACATGCTATACCGCTACACCACTGCTGCTGCTGTTTGTCCAGCAGTGGTGTAGCAGTATAGCACGTGGCACGGAATGCCGAGGACCTGGGTTCGATTCCCAGTGCTGGTCTTATTTTTCTGGTTTTTCTGTGCATCTATATTTCAGTTTGCATTTTCAATTTAGGTTTTACGGGATGACCGTAAAAGTAAAAATTTGGAATTGAAATAAAAAATACAGAAAAATTCAAAAAAACCAATCTTAACCTTATTAATTTAATACGTCACAATTTCCATTGTAATTGTTAAAAATAAGACTAGCTGTAAAAATATTCTTTGTCAGGTATGTATTCAATAGCTGCTTTTGATTCTGTGGTAGTATGATCCAATAAATGGGGCCTTAGTATGGGTTAATGTATATAAAAACAAGAAAAATTACAAGTTACAACAACCACTTTCGAAATCAGCAAAACGATGAGTACTTGCTTCCCCATACTTCTGGAAACAGTTGAAACAAAGCAAATAACTTGAACACACCTGGCCAGCAGACATTTCTCCTTGAAGGTAGTCATTGGTGCACTTGAACAGCTGTGTGGCGAGCCGACTGATCACAGGGTCATGCGGGTCCAGGACTTCAAAGCTTGAACAACTTGTTGATACTGGTAGGTCTGTGGAATATTAAATATATACAAGGTGAAATTTTAAATGTGATATGAAAAAAAGTTTTTCTATGCAGTGTTGGAGAATTATAATGAATTAACTTTTTTTTTTTTGATAAGGCGTTTGCTGCGAGGCACTTTGCCAATGTCACGTCAGATTGGGGATTTTGACTATCTCTTTTGTGGAGCGATTAAAATAACCCAGGGAAGGGACTACTTAGTTGCTGTCTGTAATGTCAATCACCCACGCATAGAAAACCTTAAGTACATGCTTACACTTTGTTTTTTAGCATTAAAAAGAAGGTAAGCAATCTTGATGTGTCTTTTGATCGAAAAACACTTGAAAAATAAGTCATAGCAGATGTGTAGCAATTACATAGCAAGGATATAATGGTCATTTACATTATTTTGGTTTCATAAGTAATTCTATTGTTTTTTAAAGTTTTTCAATAAAAAGACTTGTCAAGATCGTTGACCCTTTTCCTAATGCTAAAATAAAGTATAGTTAGTACTATTTGCACATCAATAATTAGCTGTAGAGGGGTGAAACACGAAATAAAGTCTACTAAAAGGCCTAGTTTGTGCACTTACGCGACAAACCCAATAGAAAAACATTAGTTAACTAATGTTTACGTTGCGCTGTGTATTATCAGAACTATACATTTCGCGTCAAGTATTATTATTAAAACTAATTCCACAGAGCCTTGCCTTGCTAAGAACTACCACCCTGGAGTCTCGCTCCCGGTTTTTAACTAGTAATGCCAATTTACATGCAACGTGTATTTTTCGCTCGACTTTCAGTAGTGTTCAGATTTTAACATGCTCTATATAATCTAGTTACCTTTGTTACGGTTGTCCTTGATCCATTTTTCGATATCCTCGTCGGACATATTAATGATATTTATTAGTTCTTAAAATTTAGTACCTAAAATGAATTTTCCTGCGATAGATAACAACGATATCAACTGAACCTGAACTGATATCAACTGACTGTCATACATGTGATGTGATGACAAAGCGCACGTCATATTCTGACATTGACAGCCAGATTACCACAGACATTAAAAAATAGCATAGCCTGGCGTGGATTCGTAGGATAGGCAAAAATTCAAACTTACTTTAAAATAGCATTAAAGTACTGGCACAAAATTAATTCGTTTTCCACGCCAGTTGAATTCAAATTCAGATTTGGAAGCATTCTCACAATCTATTTGTTTAGTTCGAATATTGGAGTGAATCCTGAAGGAACCGAATAGCAAAACATTAAGGATTTTTTTTAACTTTAAGTAAATTTAGTTAAAATCAGTAATCGTTTAATCAACAATGCGTGAATGTATATCTATTCACGGAGGACAGGCGGGCGTTCAAATTGGCAATGCTTGTTGGGAGTTGTACTGCTTGGAGCATGGAATCCAGCCGGATGGGCAGATGCCTTCAGACAAGACCGTCGGCGGTGGCGACGATTCCTTCAACACGTTCTTCAGCGAGACAGGCGCGGGGAAGCACGTGCCAAGAGCAGTGTTCATTGACCTAGAACCCACAGTGGTAGACGAGGTCCGCACAGGAACATATCGGCAGCTATTCCACCCTGAACAACTCATCACTGGCAAGGAAGATGCCGCGAACAACTACGCGCGAGGACACTACACTATTGGTAAGGAAATCGTGGATCTCGTGCTCGACAGGGTGCGCAAAGCTCGCTGATCAATGCACTGGGTTACAAGGTTTCCTCATCTTCCATTCTTTCGGCGGAGGCACCGGTTCTGGCTTCGCATCACTGCTCATGGAGAGGCTGTCTGTAGACTACGGCAAAAAATCCAAGCTCGAGTTCGCGATCTACCCCGCACCGCAGATCTCCACCGCAGTCGTAGAACCATACAACTCTATCCTCACCACGCATACGACGCTGGAGCATTCCGACGCAGCTTTCATGGTAGACAACGAGGCGATTTACGACATCTGCAGAAGGAACTTGGATATCGAGCGGCCGACTTACACTAACTTGAACCGACTGATCGGCCAGATCGTGTCTTCGATCACCGCTTCTCTACGCTTTGACGGCGCTCTGAACGTCGACTTGACTGAATTCCAGACCAACTTAGTGCCGTATCCGCGTATTCACTTCCCCTTGGTGACCTACGCCCCCGTCATATCGGCTGAGAAGGCGTACCACGAGCAGCTTTCCGTTGCCGAGATCACAAATGCGTGCTTTGAGCCGGCGAATCAGATGGTGAAATGCGATCCTAGACACGGGAAGTACATGGCATGCTGTATGCTTTACCGAGGCGATGTGGTCCCTAAAGATGTTAACGCGGCTATTGGTACCATCAAGACCAAGAGGACGATTCAGTTCGTGGACTGGTGTCCCACTGGTTTCAAGGTGGGCATCAACTATCAACCACCCACCGTGGTGCCGGGCGGTGACCTGGCTAAGGTCCAGCGAGCTGTCTGCATGCTTTCCAACACCACCGCTATCGCCGAAGCGTGGTCCCGACTCAACCATAAATTCGATCTCATGTATGCTAAGCGAGCTTTCGTCCATTGGTACGTCGGTGAGGGTATGGAAGAAGGAGAGTTCTCAGAGGCCAGGGAGGATCTAGCAGCCCTAGAAAAGGACTACGAGGAAGTCGGAATGGACTCCGGAGAGGGAGAAGGTGAAGGCGGCGAGGAATATTAAGTTTTTTATAAAAATATATCTTTAGTACATTTTTCGCTTAATTAGGCCTAAAATATAATTTTATTGTCATTGTGTGCACATACAGATTTTTGGAGTTTATTTAGATAAATTTACAAGTATTATTTATCTGAACCTGTTGTTTTATTAGTTGCTTAATATGCCTTTGTCGAGGTCATCCTGTTTTATTTGTTCTTCATAACGTGGAAAAACGTTCTATAAAAGGATCGTAAAAATTCACAATCTGCTTTAATGACATAATTTGACATCTTGGTAACGTACATATTTAAGGCACTGACCGCCGCCGACGATGAGCGAGAAGCAAGTAGAGCGAGTAACTAGAAACGAGTGGGCGAGCAGCGAGAAGCGAGTGTAGTTTTGTCGCTCGGTTGTAAGCGATTGTTCGCGTGCGACGGGCGATTACTCGCTCCACTCGACTCGCTCGTGCGGGACGGCCGCCAAGCTGACCTCGCTGAGCGAGTATCTATAGCTCAGCGAGTTTTATAGCTCTTGTCGTTGCGACAAAAGATGTAAGAGCGAGTTCTCGCCGACAGTGTGAACAGCCAGCGATCAACTATTAATATATGTATTTTTTACTCACACAGGATCATATCTTTTGTTCGTTTCTTGAGCGAGAAAATAGTCGATAGCCAATCGTTTCCTCGCTGGCGGTGAGACAAGTGCCTCTTGATCTTGATGGTACAATCTGGGAAATAAGTTAAGTATATCGTTCCGCGCTCGCTTCGCTTTCAACTCGCCCTCGAATCACCAGGTGTCGCCAGTGTGGTAAAGCTCTAAGGGCGGTTTCAGATCAGCGTTTTTTCTGCGCGTAGGTATACGCTCGTTTTTGGCATAAATCAAACACATGTGAGAGGCGTGTACGAACTCATTTCTACGTGTATGCTCGTATTTGGTTTAAAGGACGTGTTCTCGCTCGCACTATTAGACGAGCTTATAATGCACAACGCTCGAAGAAAACAAAAACGCACCTATGCGCACGCGTACCACACTGCTTTCAAAAACGAGCTTATAGGTACGCGCGTTTAAGACGCTAGTCTGTAACCGGCCTAAGGTAAGGACGTGACGTACCCGTGGTCCAACTGCTGTTCGTCGGAGCTCCGCCCAGGGGCGGAGCTCGTCTTTCTGAGTATTGTGCCCTTCGGGCAACTCAAGTTACCTAACCTACCTATTTTTGTATTAATATTTCCGGATTGGACATATTAGTTGGACCACGGGTACGTACCTGGTAAGGAGATCATCCCAGAATGTACAGTCAGTGTTATCAGAAGCTTCTTTTTACGAGCTTAAGCCATGATACACTTCTGTGTCAGGTGGACCATGATGTTGATCATTTCCGACCCTTTGCTAACTGAACTACGAACCCTAAAAATATTTAGAATGTCAATAAGGTTCTATGGTAGCCTAGATCATGATCAATTTCGCTATGATTTATTTGGCAGATTTGTATGGAATGTCAACAGGACATTAGTAGCAAAAGGGTTCCACCTTGGTACGTGATTCAGTTTCCTTGAATGTACATATAAAAAAAATACAACCGAATTGATAACCCCCTCCTTTTTTTATCGGTTAACACATTTACTGCCACCGACTTCCACAGGTGCCACCGACGCACATGTGTGCGTTCAAAATGTATGAATAATTATGACAGCGGCACTGGGCGAAGTTCTGGAAACGCATATAGGTATGCGTGGGTGGCAGTGACTGCGATCTTGTAGTATTAACACTTCTACTTTTTTTTAGCACAGCGATATAAATAAAAGCCAAACCGTCACATTAACAATTTTATTATAATTTTTCTGGTCACAGAGATGCATGTAAAAAATAACGATTATTTAGATTATTTCTTCTTGAAAGTTTATAGGATTGTCGATACCACGAAATTATCGAAACAATATAGAGACATCGGCAATAATTTAATGCTGGTAATGGTTAATTGCCGGACAGTGGGACACTCCACAGGCACCCATAGACAGGCCCAACCAAATCTAATTTGAATTTACCATGAGTTTTACAGTAAAAAAAAAACACCGTTGGAAATCCTACACACACCCGCAATTCAATAGGATGTGCGAAATTCCAAAAACTGAGAATGAGATACGGCTCAAGCCCTCGCATTTTAAGAGGAGGCTTGTGCCCAGCAGTGAGACGTATATGTGTAGGTATGTACGAGTAATAGTGTCATGAAAACTCTTTATTGTACAAAAATAGAGTTAACCTCTTCGTTTTGTGGAGGTGAAGAGGTTCAACACAATGAGGGTTTGTTGGCAGGCGAAATATCGCTAGATGGCGTTAGTGTCGTGAGGTACGTTTGACATTACAGGCTTGCTTGCGATTGGTTGATTTAGTTATGCATACAGGGGCTACTACGAAATTAGAAAATCGAAGTTCGTATCGTACCGTCCCTCTCACTCTCGTTTTAAACGATATAAGCGTCAGCGGGACGGCAAGACACGAAGTTGAAATAATCCCTTAATGGCGGCCGTAAGGCTTGGATTGAAAATACAAACTGAAATATAGATGCACAGAAAAACCAGAAAAATAAGACCATCACTGGGAATCGAACCCAGGTCCTCGGTAATCCGTACCGCGTGCTATACCGCTACACCACTGATGGTCAACGGTACCGACACGAATTTCCCCTATGCACCTCATATCTCAGCTTGTTTGTTTCTTACTTAGTCACTTAAGCAGTGACGCTAGTTTGTAAAAATACAAAAAGATTCCAAAAAACCAATCTTAATTTGATTGCTTAGTAACGATATCTCTTGTCCGGGTGAGCGGTTAGTTCCAATGGAGTGCCGAAAAAGTTTCTCGATGAGGGCTACGGCATAGATGTCGCTAGCGTCACTGCTTAAGTGACTAAGTAAGAAACAAACAAGCTGAGATATGAGGTGCATAGGGGAAATTCGTGTCGGTACCGTTGACCATCAATGGTGTAGCGGTATAGCACGCGGTACGGATTACCGAGGACCTGGGTTCGATTCCCAGTAATGGTCTTATTTTTCTGTTTTTTCTGTGAACCTATATTTAAGTTTGTATTTTCAATTTAGGTTTTACGGGATGACCGTAAAAGTAAAAATTTGGAATTGAAATAAGAAATACAAAAAGATTTCAAAAAACCAATCATAAGGCTTGGGCCAATGTCAGTTAAATTAAAGATAAATATATTCTTCTTATTCACGTTGTACGGTGATTGTAGTTTTTGCAACTTGATAGCAAAATTCCAGAAACCACGCGGAGACAACTTGCGCATAAAAAAATGACAGACACGAGAGCAATACAGAATTTTGTGATCACTGTTCACTGTTAAGGTTAATCGCCGCATGAAACACCATCAAAATTATGCTTCAACTAGCCAAAGAAGCAGAAATGCCAAAATTACATATCGTCTACATCCGCCATGTTCGAATGCTACAAATCGAATCTTCGACACGAAGTTTGATTAGATTAGATTAGATTTTTTAGAAAAATATGGCTCTGTCCATTGGAGGACCATTTTGCCAGTGTCTAGTAGGTTTTGCCGTTGTACGGTAAAAAAAATCTAGAAAACGAAATATGAGACGTAATGGTGGATGAACGATGACAGCCGAAGTTTGAATTTTGCACTTCGTAGTAGGTAAAGGGCCAGTCACAAACGTGAAGCAAATGTCAAAGTTGTCAAACGTACCTTACGATACTAGCGCCATCTAGCCTGTCACAGAAACCCTTTGTCACAGAAACGGTGTGATACATTATTTAAAAAAAAAAATGAAATTACAGACAGTTGACAGTTGTTAAAAATTAATCCAATCTTCAGGAATACATTGAAATATTATTTATAAGAGCTGTCTATACTTCACAAGTTAAATATTATATTTTGAAATATTACAAAATAAACGTTCTGCGTTTTCTGAGTATAGCTAGACAGCCGTGTTTTGTAAGTTTAAAACTTTTGAGCACCTCTTAAACTGTAGTTAAATTGATACCTACTGATTAGACAATACTAGATTCTAGATTATTCTAGACTCATTTAACATTATAATGTAACTGTATCAGTTTTACACCAAGGTTTTACATTATTATAAATTATTTAATATACATATTTCTACAATATATTTCAATCACATAAACTCCATTTTAATTATAACCAACTATATACATTGTATAAGTATAAAACAAACATCCGTAACAGCCATTCGTATATTCAATATAATTTATTTACAATTCATTACAAAACATAACAACTACCGCTCTGATATGTTATCACAAGCCCATATTAGTAACACATGTAATCTTGTACGAAAAAGTACATTTTATTTACAAATACATACAAACGCATTTTAAATGTGTCACAAATAATAGTAGAACAATACAAAAATGTTAATTTAGTACACAAATCACATATAAACGAAGACTCATCTATCAGAGATAAAGAAAGAGTTGTATATTGTATAGATTGACATGTGTCATATGTCCAAAATCTTTGTGCTAGAATAAAAATTGATCTATTAATTTTAGTGTCCAACTGAAGTTTGAATTTCGATTCAGTCTATAACCGAAACAGAGTAAATTTTGGTTGTTTTTGTTGTATTTAAGTATCCTAATTTGATATTTTTCCCCCTGACCAAAGTTACAAAATCCCGAAAAAAAGTTTTTCTCCTGATAATACAGTCATTCGAACTGGCAACCCTCACAGAAACTAAGTTCGGGGGCTTTCGTGGGAGTTCGGGATCAATCGGCTCTAATATATAGTGGCTAAATTGTTATTCTACATCAAATAGGAAGATCAAAAAAACACTTTTAAAGCTACCACTATAAACGAATAATAACTTCAAACTATAAACACAAATACATATTTGCAAAAGCTAAAAAAATCCTGAAAATGCTAGCTTTGATGGACACCAATTAATGTTCAGTTAGATGCGTCTTTGATTGTACCAAGTTACATTACCATTATTAAAAAATTACAATTAAAATACTAAAAACATTTTGCAAATAATTAAATTACAATAAGTTAAAAAGTATTTAGTTAGAGGTAATATGATTTATATTATAACATGATAATTATTATTTATTGAGCTTGTGGATTTTTAAACTATCCTTTATCTTGAAGTTTTCAGAGTGCAAAATAGAGTGCTTCGATTGATCACGATCACAGTTAAGGCAATCTCATAAGCGTATATATGTTTGAATAAAATTTAATATATAATGCAATAAAATATTTAAGAGCGTTAATACCTGCTGAGCTGCATTTTTAACGTTGCATTTTTGTTAGTTTTTCTCGATTATTCCATAAAAATTGAGTGAAAATTAAAAATGAGGTCTGTTAGAACTGTTCTTAATTTAAAAGTTGTGTCTACTCCAATAATTATTCGTGATAGACTTATATATTCTTATTTTATTTATTCCTCTTAATGGCGGCCATAAGGCTTGGGCCAATGTCAGTTAAATTAAAGATAAATATTAAAAATGAACAAATGTTGACAATTTAAGTTGTCAAACAGACCTCACGATCCCAGCGTCAACTAGCCTGAGGGGCTACTCCGAAATTCGCAAATCGAAGTTCGTATCGTACCGTCCCTTTCACTCTCGTTTTAAATAACAATAAGCGGACGGGACGGCAAGACACGAAGTTCGAATTTTGCACTTCGTAGTAAGGGACCTGTGCCTGACACAGAAACCTTAATTATTCCCTTCGTGAAAAAGTAACGTAAAATAGAAGATATGTAGTGAATATTATAATGAAAACACAAGAATTACCTAAATTGTATGATTTACAAAATTTAAAAAAGAAAACATGTTTGTTCTTTTTTTTTAGGCTTATTGAATATTATGTATAAGCGATTTGCGTGAAAAATACAATAATTAACATCGATTTATTTTCTGCGCGTACTTTTTCCGTTTGCATGATAACAATATTAATTTATAATAGCATATTGTACCATTTACTATTTCATTATCTTCCATCTTCTTAAAAAAACTTTTAATATAATAAATTTAATACAAACTTTAATATTTTTATCACATTATTATATATATTACATAAGTTATAAATAAGATCCCTCTCCGTTATAACAAGGTGGTATTTTAATTTATTTCATGGCACTTACTGAATAATGATTTAATCACAAGTAAATCACGTCAGTACTGAAGAATTGTATCAAAATATTTCGTCACTACTTTAAAAAAAAACTCGTATCTCAAAATGGATAACTTTTCTAAGTGCACTTTATGACCATTGGGTCAAGGTTCAATTTTGATGACGTATTGATTTGAGATACGAGATTTTTTCAAAGTAGTGACGATTTGTTGTCAATGAGCTATAGCTAATACACAAGGAGTTAATCCTCTGTTTTAGGGCTACTTTTGTCACACCGAAAACAAAGTTGGTATCGTGTCGTTCCTCTCACGCTTCTCTTCAATACTATTAGAGTGAGCGGGAGGGCACGATGAGAAGTCCGAATTCTGAATTTCGTTGGCCTAGGCAGTATGTTGCGATGGGTTAAGTAACAGTAAATAATGAGCTTACTTGGTGACACTCGTTCTTAACGCTTTTTCACAACTATATAAACAATTTTAATTGTTATACGGTATTTGACAACTCCTGATTTTGCCATATCTTAATATTATTATGAAAATATAGATATACAGATAGTGTTTAGCGAAGAGAAAATTTAAATCGGTTGAAAATTGGATTTATAGCGATTTTTTGAAAAATCTATATACCTGTCTCTTTCTCAAACGCTTTTCTCTATGCAGCAAGTATGGCGGTACTGGCGTGTGACGTCACATGCCAGTATGTCTTTCTCTGTCTAATCTTGAATTTCAAACCTTTATAACTTTGTTATTTGTAAAGGTAGCTTAAAAATTGATTTTCTATTCGATAACAGGCATTGTGTACTTTTAATTTATAAAACATATACAAAATAGTCAAATACCGTATTATTGTTACTTAAATAACATACAAAATGATTTTGGCAACGTGATAAGGACCAACGTGACGTTTCAGTCTTGCTTGTGATTGGCTCATCTAGTTATTTAACCAATCACGAGCACGACGCAAATGTCAAACGGCCATCACGATAGTAACGCCATCTAGCGATTCCTCATTACTGCTAAGCTAAGCAGTAATGAGGGCCTCATCACAGGCAAAATATCGCTAGATGGCGTTAGTGTTCTTTTGTTTTTAGATTTTTCAACGTGCGTGTAATACTCCAGTAATGTTAATTAAAAACAAGTACGTGAACGTTTCACGTAAATTCTATGGTAAACGCCTTGTATATATACTGACTTTTGTAAGATTAATCCCTGTGATGTCTCCAGATTCACCATGTATGTTTTGTCTGTATTTCCGTGACATTTTCCTTTTAAAGAAAGGGACACAGACCATTGCATACATCATGTACTAATAACACGTTATCAGGTTAGTCTTTTTTTTTTATTAGCATACAACTACAAATACCGCTCGGCGGTTTAGATATTTAAGTATTATAAATATTATTCAATATTAGGTACAATTTAGGTCTTACTTCAAATAGAGATACGAAGCGAATGCTTCGAATGAGGGTTTTCACAGAGGCGAAATATCGCTAGATGGCGTTAGTAACGTGAGGACCACTTGGCGTTTGACGTTTGCTTGCGATTGGCTCATTTAGTCTTTTTCATCACACTTGCTCGTAAACAGTGTCGTAACATGCAGGCTACCTTGGTTGCAACCCCCCAAATAAAACCCTCGACCTTAATGTGCTTGTCATGAAACCCGTGGTCGGTAAATGAGTCATTGCGCGTACTGATGGCGCTGCTGCAGGACCACATGGACCACATGCACACGCACGTTGCGGCGCATGCGAGGGAGGGGGAGGGGGAGGGGGAGGGCAACGCTGCCAAGAGTACAGCTTAAGGTATCGCCAATATTTGGAACAATTATATTTTTTCTTTTACAAATATAAAATGTGATGAAAAACATTGTATGTCGCACGGGCGGTACTAGAATTACGAACATCGACTCATTAAAGCCCTCAGTCTTCGACTTCGGGCTTCTAATAGACTCTCGTTCGTAATTCCTTATTTACCGCCCTTAAGACACAATGTACTATTAACCAATCACGAGCAAACGTCAAACGTACCTCACGACACTAACGCCATCTAGCGATATTTCACCTCCGTGAAAACCCTCATTCTATTAAATGACTAATATGCTTCGTCTTAAATTGTGCAATATAAAAAATGCCAAGCGCGTGTCGAACGCGCATCATCGGGTTCCGTACTAACATGCGGCGAATACAAAATATTTAGTTTTGATCAACTGACTGTTTAACTTGTATAACTTACTTAACTGTGGCAGTTTTGATTAATTTGTTGCATAAATCTACTGTCGAGAGTTAGAGAGGAGTGGAGAAATTCCTTTAATCAATAATTTCATTAATATATCGCAAATAAATCCTGTAGGGAAAAAAATCTGCTTTTTCCGCGGGCAACGTATTGGGGTTGCCTTATAACAAGTTTTGCTTTTATTTATTTTTGTAATAAATAACGTATTTGTTTTATTTTGTGTGTAAATAAAATAAAATGTCCCTGCGATTTGCACAAACTTGCAACATATTTAAGGGACCTATCCAACGACACACCTACATTTTTTTCGCGTTTATTAAACCCTTTTCTCAGTCCAAAGCCACAGCCATGAACAAAACAATACTTTTCTAGCACTAGTCCCTGAGGTAAGCCGCAGACAGACGGACATAGCAAAACGTAGGTTCCGTTTTTGACTACGGAACCCTAAAAACTAAAATATTATAGTTCCTACAAATTATTCGGAGAAAAATCTAGTGAAGTCCCTAAATACAACCAAATTCGGATTTATTTACTTAGTAATATATGTAGACCCATATGAGGCTATCTTTTAATGTCGTTATCTTATAACGCACTTCATTTTTACAAATAAAGGTCAACAATCCGCGCGTTTTGTGAACCATTGAACCACAAACCACCGTAAACTCAACTGGCAGTACACTCGCAATCAGTAAGCCACTGACTGGAGTTTATTATGAAAAGGTACTAAGGATCGACTTACGGAGGTTTATATGTATAGTTGCTACTCTTTGAAATAAAGCAAAGGACAGCGGCTAGAAATACAACAGACAAAAAAAAGTAAAGATAGGTATTACAACTTTTTTTTGACACCACCAATCTATTGATACAGTTTAATTCGAGTTAACACTTGACAGATGGGCGTGCCTTCAGTCAATTTTCAACTTGACGTCACACAAATAAAGCCATGTTTAGTATACCGCTACCCACGTTTACAGATTATGTAAAAACTATTTTATTTGTATGACCTCAAAGTTGAAAACTGACTGAAGGCACGCCCATCTGTCAAGTGTTAACTCCAAGTTCTAGGTACCTCAATATCAGCGGGAAGTATCGCTCATGTCCGTTTACGCGGGTACTTTTTCTTATCGTTCTGTAGTTGCTGCCATTTTGTCACAAACACCTTATTTTTTACCACAGACCAGAGACAAGAATGGACGAATGATAAAAGTAGCTACAGAATCAGTTTGACCTTTCCGAACATATCATGGTTGCAATGTGTTAGAAGTAGTAAGGAATATAATACGATATTTGACACCATCAATTAAAAAGCGGTACCCTTATAGATTTACGCGGCAATAGTGAGCTGTGACATCACCTTTTTCTCCAAAACACTAGACTATTTTACATTTAATCGAATAATAATCTGATTTTTAGGGCTAAGAAAAGAGCGTTTTTGATTAATTTCTTCATGGAATAATTTCTTAATAATGTCAAGCACCCTATTGTTTCACCATTTTGAATTTTCATTACTACTGTACTGAGCTGTAAAAAATCTGGCCCTCAAATGTATGCAGAATTTGTAATTTTATATTAAGGGTGGGCCAAATTTTGTGCAGCTGACTATACAGGATGGCCCATTTATATCGGTCAGTATGGGAAAGTCTGAAACTATACGACATACGAAAATTTCTTCTTAGGGACCATGACATCGATTTTAATAACAAGAAAAACTGCATTCATGCATTTAAAAAAACCTGTACTCAGCTCGGGAATCGAACCCGGTTGTTTTGAAAAAAAAAACTTCGAACACCTACTAAAATATTTTAGTCATTTTAGACATAATGTTTCATGGACACATTTACTTCTTAAGACGTACACAATCGATATCTAAATAGAAATAGTGTAAATATTTTTCTCATGACCGATATAAATGGGCCACCCTGTATAATAACCAACACTTCAGCCAGTGACACGACGTATCGCACGCCGCTTACTCAGAAATTTTTATCATCTGCCCATTTGTTTTATAGTGGCACTTCACATGGCATATTCACCGAAATGTTCACGTGTGTGAAAGTGATGCACTATATGGATGGCTAAGTGGTTAGAGAACCTGACTACGAAGCTTGAGGTCCTGGGTTCGAATCCCGGCCGGGGCTGATATTTGTGTGAATAACACGAATGTTCGTTCTCGGGTCTTCGATGTTTAATATGTATTTAAGTATGTATTTATCTATATAACTATGTTTATCCGTTGCCTAGTATCCATAGTACAAGCTTTGCTTAGTTTGGGACTAGGTCAATTGGTGTCAAGTGTCCCATGATATTATTATTATTATTATTATATCATTTGTGGCGTAACAGCGCAAACTCAAATACGCAACGCCATGTGAAGTGCCACCATCAGGAATGAGCGCAGTGCGAATTTGCCACAGCACCCGACCAGCAAGTCTGGACACACCGCGAATGACGTCACCGCGCGACGTCGCACTGAAAGTTACTAGTCCGTATTGCAAGTGATGACGCTTCACCTGGCACTCGCCGCCGCGTCCGCTTCCGGCCCCTCGTGGTACTCATGAAAGCACGGCACTATGCAGAGATTGGTGCGGCATTCCGGGCAGTGGTACTGCGTCTTGCGGCGGAGTATCCGGCCGCACTCGTCGACGGTGTTCCAGCAGAAATTGCAGCTGAGAGGGGGGCCCGACCTGGAGAATATGAACAATAAATCTTTAGCTGTTGCCTGCCAGTTCGTACTTTAACTTGGGTCATCGTTTTGGCTGACCAGAATTATAAAAAACCTCGCCATATTTCGGAAAACCAAAACTAATTTCTTGCACTGGTAACAATAAATTCAAATGTCATCTGTCTACTGCTGTCAAAGTTTAACGTTGTTTGCGCGTCGTATTTTAAAGTGTTATTTTGTGTTTTTGTCTAAGGTTTTTGTGCGTTAAAATGCCGAAGATTATCCATAGCCTTGGAAGGAAAATAATTCACAATCTATAAAAGTATTTGTCATAGAAAAAGTCTGAAGGATTAGAAAATATTCCTTTAAATAACATCACCCGACACCGTTGCCAATATGACTGAAAGGTATCGTATAGAAAGTGTAAAGAATGTTGCTATATAAAACTTGGAAGTGCTGCCCTCGCGTCAGGTTTTTTATATTCCTGGTCAGCCTTTAAAGTTCTGTACCCAGAAGCTGACAAAAGGAACCATATTACTATGCTTCCGCTGTCCTTCTTCTATCACAGGGCTGAAAGTCATTATAATAATATGCATTTCTTTTGCTGCTACAACGAATAACAAAATTTTACTGAACTTCGATTTTTGTATTAGCCCCCCTTTACCTGACAGCGGGCGTGTGACTGGCTCTCGTCTGCGGCGTCTCCGCCTCGAAGGAGGTGGAGGCCGAGCTGGAGTTGGCACTGCGGTCGATGTACGTCACTGCCCGGATGAGGAGCGAGCCGATTTCATGGTCGAGCGTCCGCGGCCGGCTCTGCAACCGGATCGACTGATATAACCCATTGATTAATTTTAACTGACGGATAAATGTGATGCCGTCTCCGTCTATTCAAACAAAACAAACAGAGACGGCATCACATTTATCCGTCAAATAATCAATAGATGGTGAAACAGGGGGTTAGACTAATAAATACTGCTCAAATCCTACTTATACTATAAATGCGAAAGTATGTGTGTGCGTGTGTGTGTGTGTTTGTTACTCCTTCACGCTAAAATGGCTGGACGCATTTGGATGAAATTTGGTACGTAGATAGCTGGACGTCTGGAATAACACATAGGCTATATAGGATAGTCCCACGGGATAGGGATAAATTCTTGTAATTTTAAACGCTGGGCTTAGTCATGAAATTTTGTACAGTTGTTCTTAACACAACCTCAATGTAGATCACGATATAAATTGGGATTACCCAGGGGAATTTTGTAAAATCCCGGAATTTCAATTCTAACTTTACCACGCGCCATATAAATCTGCCTAAAAGTTCATTACTTAATACTCAGTTTTGACGCATTTTTGAGATACATTTTTTATGCGACGTCTTTACGTTACTCCCGGATTGTGTTCGAATCGCTTAACGGTATAGTGCCTATTCAATTATTGGAATTACACCTTTATAGTTTTTGTGGTACTACACGAGGCAATGAACTTTTAGGCAAAGTTAGGCGGCGGAAGGTATACCAGATCGAATAGTGTACGCGTGCGAAACCGCAGGTAAACTCTATTAGTTCATAAGTTTTTGACGACCAGATGGCCTAGTGGTTAGAGAACCTGACTACGAAGCTTGAGATCCCGGGTTCGATTCCCGTGTCGGGGCAGATATTTGTATGAAAAATACGAATGGTTGTTTTCGGGTCTTGAGTGTTTAATATGTATTTAAGTATGTATCTATCTATATAATTATATTTATCCGTTGCTTAGTACCCATAACACAAGCTTTGCTAAGCTTACTTTGGGACTAGGTCAATTGGTGTGAATTGTCCCGTGATATTTATTTATTTATTTATAATCTGTAGTGGCACCAACCGAGCCGCCGGTGTACTGCGGGTAGGACTCGTGCTTCTTGAGCGTGGGCTGCGGGGCCGCTGGCGCCGGCTCGGAGGCCTGTTTCCGCACCTCGCGCTCCTCGGGCTGCACGCGGCTCTGCCGCTTGAAGTACTTGGAGCGCCGCAGGCGGATGCTCGACGAGTCTGCCGCATACGATCGATGAGAGTTTCAAGCGAAATGTCGCTAGATGGCGTTAGTATCGTGAGGTTCGACTTAGTCTTGAATAGTCTTGATGCTTTGAGTATTTAACTAATACTCAGTCTTGATTCGATTGGCTTATCGTCGTTGATACTGCAATACCGCGTAACTAGCTTTTTCCATAAGGTATAATGAGGGCTATCGTTTTTTGTCTCACTAGATGGCGCACTGTTGCGTGAGGTTTTTAAGTATGACTTTCAAAGTCTGTTATTACGGGCGTGAAAACAAAGTTTAGATTAAAATCATATTTAATACACCTTAAAACCGTACCATAAAAATATCGAGCATGCCACAGTGTTGCATAGTCCCCGTTTTGTTCGAAAAAAAGGGAGGACAAATGTTTCCGAAAGACAAAACTGTCTCAAAACATCTCACAGTCTCACATTCATTGCCCCAGAACGCATATTTGCCATAATTAATTTCAGATATTGCAAAATATTCACAAAATTATTCTAATTATAAATAAACCCGCGTAGCTCACCCAAAAACTATGAGATTTGACATTTCGGAGACCTCACGCTACACTAGCGCCTCTAGTGGCGAATTCATACGCGATAGCCCTCATTATCACTGTACAGTCAGAAGAGTACTAACATCGTTCTGATCTGACAATGAAAATTATACCTTATGCAAAATGCTAGTTACGCGGTATTGCAGTAGCAACGACGTTATTAACCCCCGACGCAAAATAAGGGTGTTATAAGCTTGACCGATATGTGTCTGTCTGTGGCACCGTAGCTCTTAAACGGATGGACCGTATTGAATGCGGTTTTTTATCTGAAAGCAGGATTTCTAGCGATGGTTCTTAGACATGCTTCATCAAGTTAGGCTACAAACGTGACGCAAATGTTAAGTTATCAAACGTACCTCACGACACTAGCGCCATCTAGCCTGTCATGGAAACCCTCATTGAAAATTGATCTTATCTCTTGTTATTATTTGTTAATCTAGCTAAGCGTTACGCCAATTTTGTGCTGCTGAGTATATTATGAACTAATCTAGATACCCCTACAGCTACAGCCAATGTTTAGGCAGTTGTCTCACCGCCGGCGAGGAAACGATTGGCTATCGACTATTTTCTCGCTCAAGAAACGAACAAAAGATATAAGATCCTGTGTGAGTAAAAGAGACATATATATTAATAGTTGATCGCTGGCGGTTCACACTGCCGGCGAGAACTCGCTCTTACACCTTTTGTCGCCGCGACAAGAGCTATAAAACTCGCTGAGCTATAAAACTAGCTTAGCGATACTCGCTCAGCGCTGTTAGCTTGGCGGCCGCCCTGCTCGAGCGAGTGGAGCGAGTAATCGCCCGTCGTGCTCGAACACACTCTTTTCACTGCTCGCCCACTCGTTTCTAGTTACTCGCTCTGCTCGCTTCTCGCTCATCGTCGGCGGTGGGACAAGTGCCTTAGCAAAGAAATAAAATTCAGTTCGAAATTGAATTTATGATTTTTTTAAACCTACATTCATTCTACATCTGTCACTTTTTGCCACGCTCTATTCTATGCCATAGAATAGAGGAGAGCGTGGCATAGAGTCTATGCAGTAGATTCGGCGAGGTACGGCGCTACTTGCGTGTGACGTCACATGGAAATGTCTTTCTTTATCTAGTCTTGAATTTCAATCATCCCATTGCACATTTTTTAACGTTCGGCTCCGGCAACGATCCACTAAACTCTTACCCCCTTATTCATAAACGACAATCAAACCTATTTTAGTTAAAATGCCGCTAAAATTCGTTTGTCCTTATCTGTCACTTCGAAATTTGTATTTGTTAGAAAGGGACAAAGCATTTGTTAGTTAACATAGGCTTGTTAAGTTTTATGAATAAGGGGGTTACTCTATACCTATACGCATATCCCACAGCAGTCACTTCCTAAGGTCACTTTTATGCCAGTGACACGTATACGTGTGTCACAAATGTAATACATTCCGGTGCCAGTGACACGTCTGTGACTTTTTAGTTCTTACTCCTATGCCAGTGACACGCATGTCGTGTCAAAATAATTCGCACCTCCTAAAGGCTGGCATAGCGTAAGGGCTTAGCGGAACGTTGCCGGAGCCGAATGCGATCCACTAAGCTCTTACGCTAGGCATAGCGCGTCATCCGCAGCACTATAGCGGCATAGGAGTAAGAACTAAAAACCGGCCAAGAGCGTGTCGGACACGCCCAATATAGGGTTCCGTAGCCATTACGAAAAAATTAAGTAATATTTTTCTAAGGATTTCGCATTTTACTTATACGGAATCTTCCAAGTTTATGTATATTTTATACCTTAGGCTGCTATTTACTCATAAACTACTAATAATTCTCAAGCAAACTTAGCCTTTATAGTTTTCCTTGAAAGTTTGATATACTTACTACCATCCTGAATTTAGATTTTAGAGGGGCGGGGGACGCTCGATTTTAATGAAAATTTGCACTTTAAAGTTGAATATTTCGCAAACACATCACTGAATCGAAAAATCGTCTTAACAAATCCCTAATGGTTTTAAAATACCTATCCAACGATACCACACACTAAAGGGTTGAATGAGAAAAAAAAATCACCCCCACTTTACGTCTATAGGAGGTACCCTAAAAAAATTTTTTTTTAAATTTTGAATTGTACCATTTTGTCGGCATAGTTTAACTATATATCCGTGCAAAATTACAGCTTTCTAGCATTGATAGTCCCTGAGAAAAGCCGCTGACGGACAGAGACAGACAGACATGGCAAAACTAGAAGGGTTCCGTTTTTGCCATTTTGGCTCCGGAACCCTAAAAAGTCACAGGCTGTATGTCACTGGGACCGAACTTGTTAACGGAATAGATTCTTAGGCTCTTTTCTACTGCTACTAGTGTAGTTTGTGACCCTCTGCATAATGTTATGTATGTTTGCTACTCCTTCACGCCAAAATACTGTTTTGGATGAAATTTGGTACTTGTGGATAGCTGGACGTTTGTAATAAAATAACACATAGGCTACTTTTTCCCAATATACCCACGGGATCTGTACAGTGCGACAATAAATCTGGCCCTCAAATGTATGCAGTAATAGGTAATTTTGTATGTAGAGTGAGCGAAACTTTGTGCGCTGAATACATATAGAATCCCAAAATCTTAACCGCTAAGTCGCCTGGTATTCGTCATACAATGTAAATGAAGACTCCTATGTTTTGGGGAAATCTATGGGAATTTGGTATTAAATCTCGAAATTTCAGTTCGACTCTCAAATCGAATTGCTTGCGCGAGCGAAGCAGGAGGTAAAGCCTAGTGCGGAAGGACAGGAATAATAAAAACATGAAACTACAAAATAACCAAAAAATTTATTATCTATTTTGGTATAGAACATTATTATGTAGTGCTACGCACATTATTTATTATTTCCCATTCGTGATATTTGATTATTTAAGCTATAATAAATTCAACGTCGCACCAGCTGAATGATTGCTCTGTAGGACTGAATGTAATTGGACTATTATAATTTAACACTCGACAAACTAAACCACTGCGACGTCCAGACTGATACAAAACTCACTTTATTTAACCTTTTCAACGCAAGCGATGATGTGATCAGCACTACAGATTCAAGTTTTGTTTATAATTTATTTGTTGAAATACATATTACAAAATACTATTGTAAAGTGAAGACCAAAAGGCTGGACAGCTATCTCTCTCAGCGTAATCAATCATTATCATCGTAATAACTTTCATTGCGACTATTCAGTCAAACTTGATGTTAGAATGTTCTGGATATATTTTACTTTGTATACGGAAAAGCAATTTACAAACGTAGACTAAAATCGCTCCATCTGTGTTTGGCGTAGCGTTGAAAAGGTTAACGCGATTCAGCACCTTTTACAACGTGAGATTTACTTAAGTAAATAATTCACAATACAGTCATAGTTTAAATACGGCGTAAACAAACTTTAATGCACTCGAAACGGAGAATCTCATTAACTTTCTAAAGTGGTAACTTGTGTCTGTTTAAGTAATTTAAGTTCGGACGCTCACAAACTTTTTGGTCAAATAAAAAAATATATATTCTAAATTACCAATGACCATAGGGCTGGTGCATTTCTCGCCCAACGTATTGGAATCACGATCCAGCGCGGAAACGCAGCCAGCCTTATGGGTACTCTTCCGCAGGGACATGACTTGGGGGAATTTTATATATAGGTAGATAAGTTATTTTTAGGATAGTTTCGTATAAGCACTTCAATTGTACCTTTTCTATAATGCGTTTGTTTAAATAAAATATACCATAGTAATTTAGATTGCCGAGCATTTCGTGGTAACATTACACGGGAAATTCAATAGACTGTTATTGGTAAAATATAAAATAATACATGAAAATATTACTTAGAAAAATGACTGGATTAAAATATTGTTATGTAAGTCAGGCCAGGCAACGCAACGAGGTACGGCTTAGATTGATACAAGGTGTTTGTTAGAGCCCGTTCTGGGGGGGCTACAACGAAATTCGAATTTTACACTTCGTAGTATAGAGTTGGTGTTTTATAGGATCCGATTTAGTGGGTCCGTATTTCAGTGCACGCGTTCACACAAATGTATGGTTCTAAAACAACACTAACGTTAAAGCAACTATTAAACTTTTCGAGATGAATACGAAAAAAGTCTTTTGTTTACGATTGATTTTTGCCCCTTCTCTATCATTAAGTAATATTCAAAGATAAGTAATTTCAAACCATCCATTACATTGCATCTGGCCTGGCATAACCAACAATTCAGTAGGTCCAATTCTAAAATCACTTAACCGTTCGAATGAGACGGTCAAATTTGCATACCACGCTACAATATAGCAATAGAAAGAAGGCGCCACTTTCTTTGTACAGTCAAGTGTAAAAATATGAACTTATTCAAAGTTTCAAAAATAAGTAGGTACCACAGACTCTTATTCCGACGCAATAAGGCCATAGTGGTTCGAATAGATACTTATTTTTGCACTTGACTGTACGTACCAATCCTATTTTCGGAATCCCATACTTGGAACAAGGTAACGATTTTGTATGAAAACTTTTAGTTCCTCTTTCGTCCGTCAACTATTGCAGTGCTGTACCAAATGCGTGTTGATTTTAGGACTTTAGTATTGAACCCTATGATTACATAATTCTGCTTTCACAACATAACTATAGCAGTCTTTGAATTCGCGACCATCGCATTGTGATAAGTGATATTCGTTCCTTAACTCGATTTTATTTACATTTATATACATTACATCGCTGATTGAGGGATGTACCGGGGCCGTATCGAGATTGTCCGCACGTTTAGTACCACTCGGCACTTAATAGCAGACCCAGAGACATTGTCTAACGTGTTGACTCTTTCTACCCTCGTTTTATGCCGTATGACAGAAATTTGTGGTGAAACCGATTGTGATTCCAAGGGTCTGTTTCACCACCCATTGATTAATTTTATTTGACGGATAAATGTGATGCCGTCTCTGTCTATTCGAACAAAACAAACAGAGACGGCATCACATTTATCCGTCAGAGAAATTTAATCAATAGATGGTGAAATAGGGGGCAAGTTTGTCACACAATAAAGCTTCAGTTTCCAGTGGAGAAAATTAATTGAGAATACTAGGGTTGGTGCTACACGATAAATTTGGAACGTGATTAAATAATTTCAAGTAATACAAAACTTGCTTTTAGCTCGTACGTTTCGATCTATATGATGTATATTTTAAAGTTTTCTAATACTTTGAAGAAGGTTCTTAGAGAAAAAAAAAGTTACAAAAATAAGAAATCTTATGAACTATCTATATAAAAAACTGTTCTAATGTAACGTTACTCGTTTGTACGTTAAATTGCAACCGCAACGATTAGAAACATAAAACGTGAGTGCGGAACCACGGGTTTACCCGTAAATATAATACATTAAATTTCAATTTCTAGTTAAAATAACAGTGCTATGAATTACGTATTCTATATGAAGGAACCTAAAACCTAACTTATAATAGTTAAAAATCAAGTATAAGTTAATAGTTAAAATGTTGCGGATCTATAATTCGTTTTGACGAAGCCTGTTGCGGATATTGCGCTGTTAATCTTTGAGGTGATTTACTTCAATGACATGTCTCTATGTTAAAAATCTACTTCAAATTATTTTTTACGTAGAGCCAACCCTAGAATTAAATGAATTTGCCCTACCGACCACAGCGTCCTACTACGACCATACATACAACTTACTGTAATGATTATAAGTATCACTGGTTTTTAGGCTAAGGGGCTGTTTCAACATCCATTGATTGGCGTTAACCGACGGTTAAATGTGATGCCGTCTCCGTCTATTCGAACAAAACAAATAGATACGGCATCACACCTAACCGCCAGTTAACGCTAATCAATGGATGGTGAAACAGCCCCTTAATAAGGCTCGAGAAACCGATAGGTGACAAAAGTCCATAACAAGTCAGTACCTAATACATCTTCCGGCACTTCCAGGCTTTGATGCGAATTATGCTATCAGATGGACGCGCTGACGTTACCGTGGCCATATGACGTTTTTAGGACGTTCTAAAGACCCGGTAATATTCAGAAGTGTCACACAGCCCCGGCATCACCGTTTCAGATCACCTACAGTGCTGACGCTATCTCACGTACACCGTAGCGCGTGAAAGAGCGACAACACACACCTACAGACGACAGACGCGTCTCGCTAAAGCTAAATTACAATCAGAATAAAAAATCAGTCGAAAATCAAGAGATCGCGTTCAAAAACTACGACGTTCTAAAAAAAAAAAACATTGTTTCGTTTAGAAAAATAGTTATCTTAATGATGTTATTTCTAGTCGGGGCTATCTTATCCATCTGTCTCTTTCTAACTTAAGGGCACGATGGACCCCAACTAGTGGCAAATCGTCATTTAAAAAAGCTCGTATCTCAGATCAATGTACACACAAAACTGAACCTTGAAGCGCACTGGGTAAAGTTCGCTTAGCAAAATCATCGGCTTCGGTATACGAGCTTTTGCATTGACGAAATGCAGACAATACTTAAATACTTAATGTTGTATACAGAGTGATGTAAAAAAACAACTATACATAATAAATGCTCGATTCATCACTTCAATGGATATTCATAATATCAAACTATCTTAACCTTTTCACCTACGATCGTAGACAAGTATACAAGATTTATATTGAGCTTAAACCGTGCTCAGGGGAATCTTAAACAGGAATACACATATTTAATTCAAAAATGTATAAATAAATCCCCAAGGGATCTTTGTTATTGGTAATAGAAACGTCTTTATTGTAGTACATAAGGACGCCAACGCATATGTATAGGCGGGACTAATACGCGACTGTAAAACACAGTTAAATATAATACAAGCTACGAACATATATAAATGCAGATGGCCACAGTTCAGACTCTTTAACAAGATATATACCAGAGACGAGGGTGCGATTCAGAGTAAACTGTCTTGACGCTGGAATTAACATTGTCAATTACCAACAAGACGCTTGACTCCGTATAAAGCCTGTAGTATGAGTCAAGTTATGCTCATCAGAGCTTCGTTTCGAGAATCACGCCCCAGTGCTTGATATTAACACTTTCACTGTCCCTCGCTTTCGCCAGTCATGGTTTCCATACGCCCGTGCAGGGAGCACCAAATTCCGCATACTCTTCGCTAGTCATACCGCAATTTTTATCCGAACCATCGTTTGTCATAACTTTTTTCCGAAATTTTTAAATAGTCATCCAGAGGTTTTCAACCGGTGTAACGTATATTTTCAGGTGTGCCGCGATCGCCGCAAGGCGTATGCGATTCGTACAAAAGGTGTCAACGAGGCCCTATTAAAAACTTTAGGTTTGTTTTATAACAATTCAGAACAATTATTGGATTCAGAGAGCAATGAGTTCGGACAAACATTACGTTCGGACTTTCAATAGTATGCGAGACGATATGGACCCGTCCGCGCATTACAGGTACTGCACAAATGTACAGAATCATCCGTTTTTGAATACATAGACGTGGCAGAACTAATTTGACGTTACATGTAATGCACGGACATTTGAAGTGTTAAATTTATTTATGTGTGATGGATTAAAACCTTGTTAAACAGTTCGAACGGCAGCGTTTCGCTACAAAAACAAATAAAAATACAGAAATAAAGTCGACATCTTCGTACTGCCAAAAATTAAGTCACTGGTTGTTTTTTTTTTAAAGAAAAATCGTTATGTTCACACGATACATTAGTGTGCAATCTCGAGCGGGTATTCAATTGAGATTTTCGTACCTAATTATTACATTGAGATATAGTCTCGTATTACATTAGGTTAGGTTGTACGTAAATATACGAAGGCATTGTGAGAGCGATTTTTATTTCATCTCCGCTATTACTCGCAATTGCATACACTGTACTGTGTTAACTGAGACGATGTTTACACTGGTGTACTGCCGTTTGGGTCAAATTTCACTTCCCAAAAAAATTTTTCGCTGTCCTTTCCACTCCCAAACAATTTTTAGCACATACATTTCGCATTTCATTTTGTTCAAATTATCATTTGGCATGATTTATCCTTGTCAAGTTTTATTAAGACAAATCGTCACTTTTGAAAAAAAAAATCGTATCTAAAATCAATGTCACCAAAATTGAACCATGACATCATATGCTCTCTTAGAAAAAAAAACTATTTTGAGGTACATACAAGGTTTTATTAAAGTATTTAGTGACGAAATGTTTTCTTAGGCTAATATTATAAACGAAAAAAAAAGTTTGTTCCAATTATCAGTTCACTTATTCAACTTACAGCAGCGAGCGAGCAAGACTTGTCGGGGCAGAAGTGACTCGAATAGGTTAGGTTAGTTCTTTTAGCGCCCGAAAAACCTGACAATGAAAGTTCAATTAGGATATAAATATTTTTCCGCGCAATATTTTGGAACGAGTATATTATGTCAAACTATACATTTGACTCAATGATACATGGCAAAATAAAATAATATATTTGTAAATAATTTGCCAAAAAAATGCTAACTAAAAATACAAAAAAAAATTGATTTTTTGCCAAATGATAAGTTCAGAAAAATTGTTTGGGACATGATACTTTGGGTAAAGCTTTGTTGCCCGTACATTAACCTATTCAAATGAATACCGGGTATGTATGTTTTTACTTTCGTCTGAAAGTACATACTGTCGTTGCCTATACATAAAGTAAAGGTACTAGCAGAAAAATAAACTTTAAAAGTATCTGCCAATACGCTTTAATGATTAGAGCATACCCGTACAGCACTTTAATACTGTCATCATCCAATGCTCAGAGAATTAAATTACAATTACAACACTGGTAATAAACGTCAATTCACTGGATAACTGTCAAAATTGTA
>NC_133472.1:42735588-42737399 GCF_025370935.1 Choristoneura fumiferana | reverse complement strand
AATTTCGGGTTAGTTTCAGATTTTCTAAGTTATAGTACTAGTCCGCCGCTAAAAAGTCAATTGGATGTCCCAATGGTTATCTATTGTTTGCCGAAAGTTATATTGCTATAAACTAGCTGTCCCGGCGAACTTCGTACCGCCTACTTAACAGGCAAACAATGAATGTCGTGATAACTTTAGCTAAACAATGTAGGATTTTACTGACGTAACTGAATGAGTATAAATAAACATTACGTTAAAGTTTATTAGAATAATAAGGATTAAATAAAACAAAGTCAGGTTAGGACACATTATTATAAATTATTATTTCCAAAATTTATATTGTGGTTTTCATTGAGGTTGTGTTGTGATGTGAACAATACGGTATTTGACTATTTGTATATGTTTTATATATTAAAACTACACAATGCCTGTTATCGAATAGAAAAACAATTTTTAAGCTACCTTTCCAATAACAAAGTTATAAAGGTTTGAAATTCAAGATTAGACAGAGAAAGACATACTGGCATGTGACGTCACACGCCAGTACCGTCATACTTGCTGCATAGAGAAAGCGTTTGAAAAAGAGACATGTATATAGATTTTTCAAAAAAATCACTATAAATCCTATTTTCCACCGATTTAAATTTTCTCTTCGCTAAACACTATCTGTATATCTATATTTTCATAATAATTTAAGATATGGCAAAATCAGGAGTTTGTCAAATACCGTATTGTACAAAATTCAAGATTCTAAACCCAGTGCTGAAATTCAAGATTTTTCCTTATCCCGTGAGAATATCGGGATAAAAAGAAGCCTATGTGTTATTCCAGATGTCCAGCTACCTACATACCAAATTTCATGACTCTAAGCTAGCGGTTATTATTTCGAGATTTTATCTCTATTGTACCTTTTTTTGACAAATTTTAAACCTAAATTGCTAAAAGTGGCTCCAAAGCGGTAACGTTTCGTGTGCTCTGCCTTCCCCATTTGGGAATACAGGCGTGGTGTTTTTGTGTGTGTGTATCCCTATCCCGTGGGAATATCGGGATAAAAAGTAGCCTATGTGGTTGTTATTCCAGAGGTCCAGCTACCTACATACCAAATTTCATGGCTCTAAGCCCGAGATTGTTATTTCGAGATTTATCCCTAGGTATCCCGTGGGAATATCGATAAAAAAGTAACCTATGTGTTATTCCAGACGACCAGCTAGCCACATACCAAATTTCACGGCTCTAAGCCCAGCGGTTGTTATTTGAGATTTTATCCCTATCCCGTGGGAATATCGGGAATAAAAGTAGCCTATGTCCGTCTCCTGGTTCTAAGCTACCTCCCCACCAATTTTCAGCCAATCGGTAAAGCCGTTCTTGAGTTATAATGGTGTAACTAACACGACTTTCTTTTAGTTATATATAATTTCATTTTCCCGAAGTTCATATGCCCAAGACTTCATTTGCCCGAATGTTTACTAGAAAAATTATTTGATATATTTTTTATTTTCCCGAAATTAGATGCCATAATGATACGAATGCAATACGTATTGTTTTCCATATTAATGTGCTGTGCAATAATAATATTTATAGAATATTCAAAAGCCATACTAAATAGTGTTTTATTTGATTATGATTGATTAAAATTGCTTTTTTCTATTACTAATCTATCTATTATCTTTATTATCCGGGCTGCTATAAAAAAATACTTAACATCGAAGGCCTAAACGCTTCTGCACCTAAACGAAACGTTGTTTGTTCAATGAATATTGTTGAAACGTTTGTTGCCGAATGATTGAATACCTATTTTTGCGGATCAGTAGTCCTCTTGACCAGCGATC